>NW_010225274.1:1999-13817 GCF_000690775.1 Eurypyga helias | reverse complement strand
GGTGGGGGGGGCGTCGCGAGAGGGTCTTTTTGTCCGCTTTTTTTGCCTATTTTTTGGCCCCTCCCCCTCTCTGCTGGGAGCCGGCCGTCGCTCCTGTGGGGATGGTAACGTTGCGGGCGGCTGCGCGCTGTGCTGGTCGCCTCTGCCGCGGATCAGGGGTGGTTTAGCGGATGAGTTCCCGGCCGCCTTAGAAAATTCGAGATACGCGTTTTTCTCTCGGTAGAAGGCAAAGGACACTGTTGCTCTTTTTTTGCTGAAGGTTCTTACAGCTTCCAGAGATGGAACCGTCGTGTAAAGGTTTTATTCCCAATTGAAGAGTTACTTTGTGTGACTTCAATAAATCATTAATTTTGTTACAGGAGAAGCTAAAGCAGAACAGAAACCTGGTGAGAAGAAGAGAGGAGTAAAGAGACCACGTGAAGATCATGGCCGTGGATATTTTGAATACATTGAAGAAAATAAGTACAGCAGGTAAATAATTTCTGGCCCTGGGCTGCGTTTTATAAATGAGAAGTAAGGTACGAAAGTGGTTATTGTGGCAATGTGAAAATACATGCAGCTTTAACGTTGTTTGTTTGGTTTTATTCAGGGCCAAGTCCCCTCAACCACCCGTTGAAGAAGAGGATGAACATTTTGATGACACAGTGGTTTGTCTTGATACTTGTGAGTAGACATGCTTTCCTTTACTCTGGAAAGATGTGGTGTGTTAGGCTTTTAATCTTAACACCACACTCTCTTAAATGGATGAACACATTTGTTGAGTCTCAGTGTTCAGTAACTTCAACAAAAACATTACAAATGTTTTTTTCACTCATTTTCAGTGTACAAAAAAACCCCAGAAGGATATGTGGGTCTTCATATTAGCAGTAATGTTTGCTTTTCCCATGAAATCGAGATGCCATACAGTTTTCCTATGAAATCTTAACCAAAATGCTAATCTGGTATGGAAACTGAGCTGGCCGAGCGTGGCGTGAGCATAGAACAGGCTAGAAATGGCTTGAGAAATTATGTAGCACATGAGCTTTTCACTTCAGAAAGTTCCAAGAGCCAGCAGTGTAGGTGGTTATAGCAGTACGATTTGTGAAGTCAGTTTCCTGCGTAACTTGCTGAAGCCCTATTTCTCTGCCAACAAGTGGAGTGTTGTTTATATGTTTTCTGAGAAATCTGACACAAAATAAGGTAAGGCCTCCTGAAAAAAAGGACCTGTTCATGCAGTCCGGGAGGGGTGGGGGGTGGGTGTAATTTGCGCAAATGGGGTGGTAGATAGAATTGGTGAGAAGGGCATAGCAGTTGATGAATACCTACTAACAGTGGGGTTTTTTGAGATGGATTATAAATGTTACTGTGATGTACCATGTCTGAGACAAAGTTGACGTTTGTGTTCTTGAGGGTAAGTATGAGGGTTTAGTGCAGTATTAAAATATCTGAATAGCTGATGCTCGAACTCCTCGGATTCTTAAAGTGCCATGGAAGGAAAGCTTAAATTTTAGTATTATCTGGTGCATTTTCTAGTAGTTCCAGGTGTGTTTTTCTCCTGAGCAATGTTTTGAAATGGAAGGAGGTATTACTTTACAGCCACGTAAAACGCTGAATATACCATCCTTGACATTTTGGTAACTTAATCTTCACGTTTGTAGCTGCTAATCTGGTGAGTAACCACCTTACTGGGAGACTCTGATTTTGCCAGTAACTGAGTATTTGCTACCTTTCATTATTACTAATTCTAGTAGAAGGTTTTGTTACTGGACAAACTTCACGATTTAAAGTGTCAACAGGCTGCCTGGAGATCAGAATGAAATGCAGCTTTAAGACTGAATTGTGTAACGACTTGGCACGCTCTTCTCTGGACTGTAATGATCCAGGCATATAAGAGGTTTAGCACTCTTAAGTGCTTTTTATTACCTGTATGTTACAAGGAAGTGGTAACTTTGAATTCTGTTCTTGTTTGTTGTTCTGAGAGTAACCTCCACAGGTGGGTTTCTTGGGTATGATTTTATCTAGTTTTCACACAACAAATAAAAGAACTAATGAGAAAACAGCTTGTATCACAAATACTGTGGTTGCAACTGGGGATGGCTTTCTGCAAACAGAACAAGATGTCATGCATGACAGTTACAGTAATGCAGGGAAGAGTGCGTTTTAGTGTGCTCGGGCAGTGTGCAGATACTACGCCAGGGCAGAAGAACTCGCTGCTTGCTGATTGTGCTCCTTTCTTGTAACCATCAAATAGGTTTGGAGTTTCCTCTGTGGATACCTAGCTCTGGGGAATTCAAGTGCTATATCCTGCACCTCATGTTACCATTTTGCATTGTCTTTTTGAAACCTACTGGAAGATTAAGTTGTAACTTCATGGTGCTGCAGCTCTGAAGATGTCCCTAAAACAAAGTTTCCACTTAAGTTGTTACCAGTGTTAGGTGACTGCATAGTGCAGATCGTGTTGCTTGGGTGAAGTAGGTTCTCTTACCACGTTCTGCCTGCTTAACCTATCTGCACTTGACTTAACTGACTTTAACTGGCTTAATCTAATTGGACTTGCTAAATAACTACATTAACCGAAGGCAGTACTACTTTAAGAATACTTGTTCCTATTTATTTCTCAGCTGCCCTTGGGTTTGGGCATGAGGGGTATGAACACTGCAAAAAAAAAAGGTATCTAGCAAATAATGCAAAAAGGACGATGCAGATTCCTTTGCTCAATATTGATGGAAATATCTCTGGTAACTGACCAAAAAGATTCAAATAGGTAAGATGAAATTCAGGTTTTTGAGCAGATGGAAAAATTAGAGGGAATTTAGTGACAGGAGTGAAAATGGCACCTTGAAAATTAGTCTCGTTAGCTAGTTTTTGGTAAAATGTTCGGCTGAGCTTCAGCCTGCAGCTCTATCTAGGCATGTGTTCGGTTGCTTTCCTGAAAAATGATGAGCATCTGCTGGCAGTTTGTCTTGAAAATCACCTTTGAAAGCCGAGATCACCATTAATGCATAAAATTAGATAGCTGTGCTTGATTTTGTAATAAGAGTAAACAGAATTGTTTTTATGTTAACAGATAACTGTGACCTGCATTTTAAAATCTCAAGAGACCGGTTTAGTGCTTCCTCCCTGACCATGGAAAGCTTTGCTTTCCTTTGGGCTGGAGGGAGAGCCTCCTATGGAGTTTCTAAAGGCAAAGTCTGCTTTGAGATGAAGGTGAGTTAAGCTGATGTTTATGGGAGGCTGGTTTTTGCATGCTTAAATACAGTACTGTTTATACTGGGCAGGGTTTTTTTGTACTTACCTGAAAATAGTTCAGGTGAATAGAACTTCCAGAAGGCCTTCTCCTATGAGACTGTGAAATGAGTTTTGCTAATTGAGCCATCTTTAGCAAGAGAGCTAATTCCTTTTTTGTAGGAACTTATCTTTAACAAAAATGCATCTTGGATTTGCACTTTATGTGTAACTCTTGGTCTCAGTTTTGAACCTTGGATTTTATTTGGCACCTCATGCATCAACACTTGAGGACTTTAGTTACTTACTAGTCAGGAGCTTGCCTGTGCTTTCTGAAGAGTGCAGGAAGCTCGGCTGCCATTTTAAAAGGGATATAAACTAGCTCAGCAGCCTTCTTTTTTTTTTTTCCTGTTCCTGATTAGTCTTTGAGTTTGACCTGCCCTAAGCAGGGATTTGGGCTAGATGACCTCCAGAGGTCCCAACCTTGTGTAGGCAGTGAATAGGAGTGAGTATTTAGCAGGTACTTGAATTTTGCGAGCAAGGTTTCTCCTGAAGGGTAAGAATGGCAAAGAGCTTATAGTGAACAGATTTCTTTGCAACTCCTTGATGAAAGAATAACCTGAGGCACAGAGCTGCGTGCTTTTTTTTTTTTGGTGAGTTGTGTGTTGGGGTTTTTTTTGACTTAGCAATGCTAAAGGCTCCTCTGCATATCATGTGCCCTGTGTCCATAAATGCTTACTCTGTTCTCTTCCTCCAGTACTTGAAAGTACTACAAAATTTGAAAATCTAACCACTACTGTGAAGGGTGGGTAGTGATCCCATTCTCCATGCTCTTGGCATTGAGTGAATGCGGTGTCCCTTGGTACCTGTAACTTTGGAAGGCCAGTGAAATGCAATGGATGTCAGCATCTGTTGCCCTGTTGGCTTTCAAATCAGTTTCACCTCTGTCACCTGACTGTAATAGTTGGGGAAACTGTAGGGTTCTTATGGGGTTTTCACTTCAGTTTGGTGAAGTTTGTAAGGGCAGTTAGAAAACAGCTGGTTCCTTACAGTTTCCAGTACTTTTAAGGGGTGGTTGGTTGTTCTTTGGGTTTTTGGATTTTTTTTTTTTAATCTGGTTATGTTGTTTGGAAGCTGGCAACTTGCCCAGGAAGTCTACTTACTGTGGAAAGGGATGAGTGTAATATTTTCCCCAGTCTATGTAAAGCATTTTTTTTTATCCATTACCACATTTTATTGGCAAAGTGATTTACTGTTAATCCCAACTTTATGGTGATTACTTTAAAAAAAACAAATATGCAAGCACCTTGTTTTTTAATTTAATACAGTATCAAAAGGATTAAGTCCTCTGGCCATGGAGAGGGACTGCTGTGACTAAGTGCTTTGAAGGTATCTTGCATCGGTTGCTCAGGCAGGAGATGTAACTAGTGGCTGCCTTGTGATCTCACACGCCTAAGCATGTTTTATTTTTGCAGAAGGTGATTACTCAGGCTTAGCAAAGATATAACCGCAGTGTAAAGGTTCCAGATGTTACCCTTGTTTCCATCTTGTTAGTGTCTTAATAAATACTATATGCCTTTTTAATGAATAATTTAAAAATAGGTTACAGAAAAGATTCCTGTTAAACACCTGTACACAAAAGACATTGACATACATGAAGTACGAGTTGGCTGGTCACTGAACACAAGTGGAATGTTGCTTGGTAAGATGTAAACATTTGAATTACTTTTGTATTACTTACTGTGTACGTGGTTGAAATTTTAAGTTACCTTTTCTTAGACAGATGGGGAAAGCTTAGTGATTGTAGTCTGTGTCTTCTGAAAAGTGGTCTTGAGTTGTTCACTGGACGTAGTGCGAGAAGGTTGAGTCCCGAGACTTACTAATGTCGTTAAGTAGCAAGACCTGTAAGGATTACATGCTTGGGGAATCAGTTCTTGGGGTTGTGGAGAACATTTGTGAAGACCTGACAAGATGAAGGATGTCTCATGAATAGGAAGAGGGGAGTTTTGCACCCTTTTTTTTAAAGGGTGGGGCATGGTATAGGACTTAGCCAGTGAAGAAAAATTCATGGATAACTGCTTTGACAAGATGAAGGATGTCTCATGAATAGGAAGAGGGGAGTTTTGCACCCTTTTTTTTAAAGGGCGGGGCATGGTATAGGACTTATCCATGAATTTTTCTTCCCTGGCTAACTGCTTTATTATTCTTTTGGCTCGGAGGTGGGAGAATCCTCATTTCTGAAAGAAGCTAGGAGGAAAGAAGTACTTTATTAGATACATGGGAACTATTAATAGTGGTATTTATAACTACCACCTGCTGCTGAGAGTCTGTTTGTGGGAAAAGTATATAAACTGGCATGTTCTGACAGCAGCGGCAGCTTTCTAGCTCGTTAAGTACTGACGTTCCACCTGAGCCCTTGTGTCTGACACTTGCTGTTAGCTTGTTCCTTGCAGCTTCATCTTCAGCTGTCGCATAGGCTGAACGTCTGCTAGACTCCCCTTAAAATGGGGAGGGGTAAGTGCTACTGGAGACTAAAATCAGAAAGCCTTTCTGACTAGCTACGTTGCAGGTACACCGGTCCATAATCAGGTCTTCAGAGTTTAAAAGTACTTGGTCACGTCTTCATCTGGCAGTTGAGCTTCATGTCAGCGTTAATCCAGAAGCAGCAGCCCAAGGCTCTTAAAACGGGGATGGGGGGAAGCACTGCTGTTCCATTGCAAGCGAGAGCATTCTTGAATGCAAGAATGAGCTGTAGCTGTGCAGGGTCGTAGCTTGTTCTGGCATTAATAAAAGCATTCTGAGCAGCAGCTTACTTAAGTAGCTGTAAAGTGATTGTATTTCTAAAAGGTTAGGTGAAAATACCTATTTTTAATAAGTTGAAATTATTTCTTCAGGTGAAGAAGAATTTTCTTATGGGTATTCTCTAAAAGGAATAAAGACATGCAATTGTGAGACTGAAGACTTTGGTGAGAAGTTTGATGAAAATGATGTGATTGGATGTTTTGCTGTAAGTTTTCACTTCTATTTTCTTCTGAGGAAAAACATCCTTGAATTTTTAGACTGCTTTGATGTGAGAAGCAGTTAACCAAACACAGAAAATCTCAGAGCAGGACAAGTTGTTTAACCTGGGGAGGAGGTGGAAATAGCAGGTATCAGTGACCGTTGGCAGCATGTTAAGATTTCATATTCACAGCAAATGTCTTTAAAGCCTTTTAAAAATTGGGGTCTTTAACTACGTGGTCACTGACAGTAACTCACTGTGTGAGAAGACTGTGAAGTAGTTCTGTTATAACAGTGTTACAGAAGTTGTGAATATAGCCAGTATAGTGAAATGACTTAAGAACTTTAAGGAGGGAGGTGAGTAGTTTTATCCCAACTAATGCTTTGTCTGAAAACCAGAATTTTGATGGTGACGAAGTGGAACTCTCCTATTCCAAGAACGGACAAGAGCTTGGTGTTGCTTTCAAAATAAGTAAGGAAGTTCTTGATGGGCGGCCGCTCTTTCCACATGTTCTCTGCCATAACTGTGCGGTTGAGTTCAACTTTGGTCAGAAGGAGGAACCTTATTTCCCTGTACCTGAAGAGTACACCTTCATCCAGAAGGTTCCCCTGGAGGATAGGGTCCGAGGACCCAAGGGACCTGAGCATAAGAAAGACTGCGAGGTGAGTTTCTTGCTGACAATCCGAGTTGTGGTGAGAAAAGAACAGAAGGGGTGGAGTTTAAGCAGACTGTTATACAACTCTCTGGCCTTTCTGTCTGGGGGCTTTTAATACTTGGTGTCCCATGATTCTTCACCCCACGCCCCCCGTTGAGTTCCCAGCAGGCTTGCTGGTCTAAGTTGCATGTTAAAGGAGGTCTTTGAACTAGTGTCTCAAGTACAGAACCTGTCGTCACAGGTGGTGATGATGATAGGCTTGCCTGGAGCTGGCAAGACCACATGGGTTACCAAACATGCAGCAGCGAATCCTGGGAAATACAACATTCTTGGGACAAACACCATTATGGACAAAATGATGGTAAGCAACAATACCACGCTTTCATTTGTTGGTAGGTTAAAGACCTGTTGTAAGCCCATGGTCTTTGGGTGCCACGTGGCTCTTTTGATCTCAAAGAAACGGAAGAAACCCACAACCGGTTAGCGGGTGACCTGTCTTGCTGAGCGCAGAACGTTTAGCTCCGAATTAGTAATGTGATGAATATACCTTAGATTCAGCTCTAGATTCAGCGAGACTCTGTGGTTTTTAAAGCTGTGTCGTAGAGAGACTTTGGGAAGATTGGTGACGAGTTTGTAGCTACGGCCCTTGGAGTGAGCTGAAAGCATTTCGCCAAGAATAGTGTCGGCCACCCCGCACGAGGGCTACTCTGACTCTGGGAATTCTCTTTGCAGGTTGCAGGTTTTAAGCGGCAGATGGCAGACACTGGAAAACTTAACACCCTGTTGCAGAGGGCTCCACAGTGTCTTGGGAAGTTCATTGAGATTGCAGCTCGCAAGAAGCGGCATTTCATTTTGGATCAGGTAGAAACTTCAGTGAAAAAGGGTTAAGGAAATTGGTTATAGGCTGTAGTGAAGTAATTAAATGGGATTAAAGTTACGTTGTAATAGCAGTTGTTTCACTTACTGGCTTAGTACTCGTTCAGGGGACACAGAGTTGAGATGTTACTACGTATGCTTGTCTGAACTTCTCTGGATTTATGGGATGTGGGAGGAATAGTGTGTTAACACGTGGATATGAGCTCGTAACTTTGCGTTATGCAGCATCGTTATGTCCAGTTGTTTGTAAACTTCATTGCAAGCTCTTGTAGAGGTGAAGTCTATACACCATAAGTTGACTTCCTTAACTCTTACAATGACAGCTACGTGTAGTAAGTTACTGCATTTTTTTCAGACAAATGTGTCTGCAGCTGCGCAGAGGAGAAAAATGTGCCTGTTTGCAGGCTTCCAGCGCAAAGCAGTTGTTGTTTGCCCAAAAGATGAAGACTACAAGCAAAGAACACAAAAGAAGGCAGAGGTGGAGGGAAAAGATCTTCCAGAGCATGCAGTTCTCAAAATGAAAGGCATGGAACATAATCCTATACTGTGTTTTAGGATGCTGAGTATCTGTTTAAAGGATTAAGTAAACGTGAATTCTAAAAAATCACTTTATCTTAAACAGCTGTAATTAAACAAAACTGGAAGACTACTGTAACTTGTAGGACAACACTATATTGTGTTCCCTCTGCTGCAGTCCTTAACACTACTCAGTTATGCTGATACGCTTCATGCAGATGCACAAAGCTGTCTTGGCATAAAGTGCCCTATATAAGTGACATATTTGGCAGAAACTGGTATTCTGAGTGGAGGCTTATAAAAGAAAAAAAAAAAAAACCCTAGGCAGAATGTTTTCAAGGTTTGGAACAGTACTGGCAACTCCATGAAGACCTCTTTATTTCTTTTGTCACTCTTTAACGTTTCCTAAATGCTCAAATTCCATAATTCTGTCCCGATGCGGAGGGAATGCAGGGGGGTGGGAGGAAGAACGGGAGAGAGGTGGATAAATGACGGCTTTGACTGTAGCTGAATGTAGATGCTGAATACACAGTGTTTTTGCAATTATAGGGAACTTCACACTGCCAGAGGTAGCAGAATGTTTTGATGAAATAATCTATGTAGAGTTGCAAAAAGAAGAAGCTCAGAAGCTTTTGGAACAATATAAAGAAGAAAGTAAGAAATCCCTTCCGCCAGAAAAGAAACAGAACACTGGCTCCAAGAAGAACAAGAAGAGCAATAAAAATCAATTTAATAGGGGTCAGAGAGGTCGTGGAGGATTCAACATGCGGGGCAACTTCAGAGGAGGAGGTGAGCCTAGAAATAAGCCTGTAAATTTGGGAGTTTGCCGTTGCTGCAGGGGGAAAAAGCTTGTGGTACCTGGATTGGAGTTCTTTAGGTTGTGGGAACCTGGATTTCCAGCTTCGGTACCGGTGCAGAGTTTGTTGTCCAGCTTCAGGAACGAGGGCTGCCAAAGCCCTGGGTTACGCCGCTCGCTCGTGCGACTCGAATTTTCCCTCGGTTTGGCGTTTGTGTACCGGGGGGTGGGGGTTACTGCAGGGTTAAATTGCAGTGCTTGGCTGTGGCCAGATGACCTCATCTTTGCAGTGAAACCTTTGCACTGAATTTGCACAGCGTCCTTACCTCGGCCAGCAGCCCTCACTAAGAGAGGCCTCAGGCCAAGCAGTGACATGATTGAAGTAACTCTCTCCCTGCAGTCCCTGGCAATCGTGGCGGATACAACCGGAGGGGAGGCAACATGTCTCTGCGAGGTGGTGGCGGCGGCGGCAGTGGCAGCAGCGGTGCGATTGGCTACCCGTATCCTCGTGGCCCTGTCTTTCCAAGCAGAGGTGGCTACTCCAACAGAGGAAACTATAACAGAGGTGGAATGCCCAACAGGGGAAACTACAACCAGGTGATGCTTCTGAGGGGTTATTAGTCGAACTGCGGTATGCTGGGTGACCTTTGAAAGGTGTGGTGGCTGTCGGCAGGCACAGGCCGGCTGTTTGTGGGCCCCCGCGCGTGCGCCTGCCTGTCTAAGTTGGTGTGTGCCCGGGGCTCGGAATGCTGCGTAAGAAGTGCAGCAGGCGGCCTGTCAGCGGCGCGTTTGCCAGCCCAGTGGGGATGGCTGGGGAGCCAGCAGATGGAGCCCCAGCTGGCAGACACGGCTGGGTTTGGCCAGCGCTGCCAGGCAGCCTGCCGCTATTGTGTCCCTTTTTTGTACCCTTTTCTTTGAGGTTTTGTGGACGAGCTCTTCTATTTTCAGTTACGTGACCCGTATCCTTTTGTCTGAGCAGATAACGCATCCTTGTAGCAACTACAGCCTTTCCTACCTAAAAATAGGCGAGCTCTTGTATTTTTAGTTGTCCTGGTGCAGTTTAGCAGCTGGAAAATGGGGTGAGTGAAAGCTGGATTAGCCAGCTTTCCAGACCGCTGGCAGCAGCAGTTCGAACTCGCTAATTCTGAGGTTCTTGCCCCACGTTGAAGCAGCAGCTGCTTGGAGGGGGCAGGCTTTTGGTGGTCTGGCGTTTTTCAGGGAGGGAGTTTATGGGGTTTTTTGTTACGCCTAGGCCTGATGCCTTGAATTGGAAAGATTTCTGTATGGTGTGTGATGTGGTGGTGGTAATAGAAAGCTGGGTATTGGTACACCTCTGAAAAACCCATCTAGATGAAGTCGCTAAAAAACTGCTGTCTTCTTGCAGAACTTCAGAGGAAGGGGGAATAATCGTGGCTACAAAAACCAATCTCAGGGCTACAACCAGTGGCAGCAGGGTGTAAGTAGCAACAACTTTTACCTTTTCACTGACTGTTCACTCGAGCGTTTTAACGTGCCTGGGTGCCCAGCCCAGGCTGGATACGGTGAACTCCTCCTTACACTGGGTAATACCACTATAAATAACTTTCTGTGCCAGACTTCATCTGGCTCGGCGGCCTTGCTGGATCACGTGTCTGCCGCGGCTTATCGCTCCGAACGGTACGCGGCCTTTGGCTTCGCGTTCCTGCTGTGGGGCGAGCTTACCAGCCCGCAGCTGTTGGGGAACTCGCTGCTATTGGGGACAACTTTAATCTCCTTAAGTTCCAGGAGAAGGTGATGTTTGTTACACGGCACTTTTCTTTTTCTGTAAGAAATGTGACCGTGATGTGACTGCAGGTTAAAATTAATGATTTATCCGTTTATTGCAGCAATTCTGGGGTCAGAAGCCATGGAGTCAGCATTATCACCAAGGATATTACTGAATACCCAAATAAATGAACTGATACATATTTCTCCAAAACCTTCACAAGAAGTCGACTGTTTTCTTTAGTAGGCTAACTTTTTAAACATTCCACAAGAGGAAGTGCCTGCGGGTTCCTTTTTTAGAAGCTTTGTGGGTTGATTTTTTCTTTTTTTCTTTTTTTGTACATTTTTAATTGCAGTTTTAAAGTGATTCGTAAGAGAACCTCAGCATTGTGCACGATAAGAGAATGTGTCAGTATTTCAGGGTTCTACATTTTATCTGTAAAATGTGACTTTTTTTTTTTACCACAACAAAAGTAAAACGTTGCTTTGTACCTGGTGTCTTTTTCTTAAAAGAATTTTCTCCTTTTTCCCCATCCCCCCGATTTCTAAGAAACAGTCGTGAGTCATGTCACAATAAGAGAGGAATGTCAGCAGCCGGGTTCCGCAGGGGCGCTCCGTAGCAGCCCTCGTGAATCCCCTGAGGTCCTGTAAAGCTCTGTCGTACACTCCACCCTCTCTGCGAAGCTCTGGGCTGGGGAGGGCGACGGGGAGATCAAAGTTTCTGGCAATAACTAGGGCTCCTTTTCTTTTTGTAACGTTTGGAACTCGGATGCTGGGGGCGGAGAGGAAACGTGGGGCTGACTAGCGAAGGTGGAGTGTATGTAGAAGCTCTTAAAAGTTGTAAAACTTGGTTGCATTATTTGTGGAGGCTCAAACTTGTGAAGGTACAACACCGTAATTTCTTTTTTTCCATTTGTTCTGCATTTTGATTCTGAAAAGAAGCTGGCTTTGTCCATTTCTTATTAAACAAAACTTGTTGTAAATCCAGTTGTCTAATGGGATCTATATGAAGTTAGCGTCTGTATAA
>NW_010225274.1:0-1988 GCF_000690775.1 Eurypyga helias | reverse complement strand
CACAAAATACTGTATACCTAGTGTGCTTGTAGTAGTTACTCCACCGTTTTGTAAGCTAATGAAACTGTGAGTCACCCATTTTATAGCTAATTTTTAATTATGTCGATTCTCAAATGGGTGGATCTCCTTAGCCTGCTGATTCCTTTTCTCTTTAAAGAAAGTAGGTGGAGAAATTTAACTCTAGACGTTTGTTTGCAATAAAATAAATTCGTTTTACTCTTGTTTTGGGATTGTCGCCATCATGGTCTAAAATCCCTTTAAGGCTATAAAGAGGAAGAGTGTGCGAAGGCAGCGATGCGGGACAGCTGAACTCGTTCCTGGGCACACGCCGAGACACTCGTGTGTGTAACCGTTGGGAGCGCCGGTTGCTCTGTGAGAGATCCCATCGCGTGCGTAATCTCGCAGCTTCACCTGGTTCCGTGTACGGGGCCAAGGTCTCCCGCCTTGCCCTTGCATCCTATAAATCCACGTAACCTCTCCCTTTTGCAATGGGCGTTAGGGAAGGAACTGGCCAGGGCACAGGACAGGAGGGAGAACAAGTCTTGGAGCGGAACAGAGACCTTGTTTCAACCGCTGTTTTCGTTCCGATCCACGCTTCTGTAAAATCGTAGCGGCGATGTTGCCTAACGGTTCCCTCATGCTGTAATGCCGTAAGACAGCGGCACGACCTGCTCGTTGCCACACGCGCGGGGAGACGTGTGTCTCGGCAGGCAGACGCCGGCACCAGTTCCTGGCGGCAGCGCGCAGCCGGGCGGGGGTGGCTTTGCCAGCAGCAGCCCGGCCCCAGGTGGGCGCAGGGAGCTTCACGCTGTTCCCAAACGTTAGCTGATCTCCAGTAGCCTTTGGAAGTGGTGTCGCTCTTCCAGCCCTTACAGCGGGTGACGTGTGTTGACGTTGAGCATTAGCAGCACCACCTCCTTGATAATACTGCTTTACATCATCCCTTTGCTTGGACTGAGAAAAATGGACCTTGTCTTCAGAGAAACGCTGCTTGGCGAACTAGAACCACGGGCGTCTAACCCCAGACCTGTTGCTGAAATGGAATAGTCTTTAGACTTGGAAAAAAAAGTTCAGTGTAACGAAAACACCTCTCCCTTCCTTGCCGGAGCTAACACTTTGTATGGAGTGCTGATCCTTTTGCTTATTTTGGTACTTTAGAAAATGATATAGTCTTAAACTCAAATATAAGAGCCTACACTTACTATGTCTTGGTAAAGCTTGTATTTTAATTCAAAAGTCTGGGATGTTTTGTTTTAAATTCTTCCATGTATGGCGTTTTTTAAAAAAAAAAAAAACACAAAGCCACCTGTGAGAGGAGGTGCTTCAGCTGCCTGGCACTCGAGGGCAGTGCCTGTCCCTACTAACGCTGCTCCTCTCCGACACAAGCTGCTGTGGTAAGCTCGGCAGCGTCGGTGCTGCCCTGGGACTGCCGCAGAGCTCGAGAAAGCTTCCACGCACGCGAGCACCCCTGGGGCACGTGCGGTTCGGAAGGGGATACGGAAATCCGAACGCATCCCTGCCCTGGCAGCAGAGCAGCATGCTGTTCGCTCAGCCTGGGTCCGCCCGCGGAGGAGAGACGCTCCCCTCTCTGTTCTGGTCGGAGAAGGGGCTGGTTTTGTCATAAAAAAGCCATTGCCCAGAAAATCACCAGTATTCAACCAAAAAAGGCAATAGGAAACCGGGCCGCTGGCTCCAGCGGCGCGAGGGCGTCACAGCTACATGCTGCCATGAGGAGAGGGCTGGGCCGCCTGCTGCGATGGGGCGCTTCCCACGGCTTGGGAGGGCGATGGGGTGCGCGTGGGGGTGTTCTACGTCTCGCCCTACAACAGGTTGTAGCTGCCCTGCATCGCGTGAGGGGCTGTGCGTGCTTAGCTGCAGACGAAGCAGGTCTGAGCATCTCGGGAGGAAGTTCCCGGTTACAAGCAGCTCCGCTCCGGTTGCGTTGCTGCCTTTGCCGGTCGCAGTGGCCAGGACGCGTGCTGCCTGTC
>NW_010225273.1:0-4029 GCF_000690775.1 Eurypyga helias | reverse complement strand
ATGTATCTCATTTTAAAATATCAGTAAAATAAAAATGAACAAAATTTATCACAGGTTTCCATACGGATTTCTTATATTAATATTCTCATATACATTGTTTATTAGATGTGATCATGCCCTGTTGATTCTCAAAACTGTCTGACAAATAAACATACATCAAAGGATGCGTTGGAGAATTGTGTGCAATCAATATTAAACACCAGACATTTATATTATGGAAGTACATATTTATGAATCCATTGCAGGAAAATATGATTTTTTCTACAGTTTATACTAGGTAAGAAGAGAATGATTTCTCTTCTGATTATAGTCTCAGATATATGGTCATTTCAAAACCCAGTTAGCCAAAATGAAAAGAAAAAACCCCTCTTTTTTCTGAGCTATGTTATTTTAAACTTCCTCATTATTGTTTAACACAACAGAATGAAATATACTGTCTAGCAATGAAAATTCAAAGAGTTGTTCTTTTTGTTAAGACTACTTCAGACTCCAATATTTTCCATACCTGGTACTTAAAACTCATTTCCAATGTGGTCTAAATACAGACCAATAGAAATTATAGCCAGACAAAATAAAAGCTGAAGAGCAAAGTATCTTACTTTATGGTGGGTTTCTTTTCAGTACAAGTGTAAATTATATTTATCAATTTATCTAGTTTTCTAGCTCAATTTCTGTGAAATCAGATCATACTTAAATTGGATTTAGCAATATCTTCAATGTAACTTGAATTTGGGTAAATACATAATATATTAAAATAACCAACAACAGAAACAATGAGTATGAGAAAATCTGATAACCCTGTAAAAATCTCAATATTTTAAGCTGTTATTTTGATTCACGGTATATAGGTTGGCTAATGTTCCAGCTGATTTCTGTTCTCATGCAGCTAAGCTACACTTTAGTTTTGCCAGCAACAAAGCTTTAAACTTGTTTTAAATGGACACATGGAATTCAATTTTTCTATTTCCTAAAAATGCCAGATGAAATGCAGAATCAAATGAAATTAAATGCAGAAAAGAAAATTAACCTTTGCAAAAGAACTTTCTTTTAATTTGAATTTAATAATTTGTGCTTAATGAAACTTACAGATTGATAAATAACCAATTAGAAATGCTACGCTTCTTTCACTTTTTTGTGCTAACTGTGATTTGCAAGCTTAATAAAACAGAATGTAACTAAATTGACTCTTCCTCTGGATGCATTTCTGGATGGCCAACAGCTTGGGTAGTTTAAAATAACAGGGTTTCTTACACTGGGAAAGTGACCCTCTCTGTGGATTCCATGGTACACAAGGAATTTATTCTGCAATTTAGTACAGACAAGAAGAAATTTCACTAGTTTTCAGAAATTTTGGACTGGTGTGTTTTGCTTTTAGTACATTGGATTCAAATCCATTTTTATGTACCATAGAAATAGGATGAGAATTTTGAAAAACTTCAGTGGAGCATATATATTCTTTGTTGTTTAGACAAAGCTCCTAGCCCTGGGCTTACTCATTTTTGTCTCCTTAGCCAAGCTAATTGTCTTATTTGGTTTTCATTGTTTGGAAGTACCGGTGAATGCAAAATGGATGGGAAGGGGCTAGATCTTTGGAGCTGGATCTATCAGTTACACTTAGACCTAAGGTGAAGTTTGTGGCTATGGTGCTTCAAAGAGTATCAGAAAGAAGTGAGAAGGTTCATTGAAATGCCTCTGCCTCCTCCACAGGCATTCACACCTACATGAGGTATCACATATACAGCTTAATTACAGCTTAATTGTTTCTCTCTTCTTTTTTTTTTTTTTCCTGTGGTAGTCCTAAAGATGTAGAAGAATAATTCAAAAGCAATGACTGTAATAAAGTATATTCAGTCCTGTACTACTACAGAGATGAAGTATTCAGAAGATGAGAAAATAGAGAAAAAAGCACATTGTGAGGTCAAGAATTTGTACAGCCCTAAATATACCATCATTTTTCAGGTGTTTTTTTAACTCACAACCAATATATTTGCCAAAATACTTTCTAAAAATTACTCTAGCAATTTTTTTAAAATAAAAAATGAACAACTATTTCTTTCTTACTGTACACTGTAGCTTTTGCTATAATATTCTAACAGGCAGGTATACTCTGGTCTACTACTTTCCAAAAAACAGACAAAAGCAATAGGGAAATGTTTTTCTGGATATGGACAGCATAACACTGTTTCCTTTTGATGAGGCAGGTGGGTAACAAGATTCATAACTCAGCTGTCAAATTGTTTTGTGCACTAGTTTGTCATCTGTAGAACGGAAGAAATGGATTACACACTACTTAATCTCACATGCGTGTTGCAAGGCATAATTAAAGTTTGTAAACTTCTTTGAGAGCCTCTGATGAATAGTGCAATATAATGCAACATCATTACACCAATTATGATAATTATTATTAGCAATGTGCATCTCAATTCTCCAAACAACAGAATCGCTAAACTCTTTATTGCCATAATTGCACTGTGGGCTAAGCTTGTCTGGCTTTATCACTGGAATTGCCAATAAGGAGGAAAAAAGGCAGAAAAGCAACTGTCATTGCTCATATTGCAAGCCTGATAATGAATATGGAAGTATTTTAGAAAATGTCAAGATAATAAAAGTATTGGGCTTCTTTGGACTTTACCAACATTTATCTAAAAAATAGGTTTCACTTTTTTTTTCACTTCCACTAGAGTAAGGAGGCATGTCCAGTTCTCTAGGGATTAACTATAGAGCATAGCGCTATCTCAACAAATCCTAAAGCTGTCACAAACTTGAGTAGAACACTCAGAATCTGTAATCCTAAATATTATATCATACTCAACTCATTGTTATTGTCTAACAACATTTATGTAACAGCAGAACAAGAAATGCATGCAAGAGGCAATTGCAGAGTCTTTATTTCCTTTTTTTGTCCACACTTGTGTGTGACAGCTTTTTCAGAGAAGACGTTTCACTTGTGAAAGACTAGAATTTAGGTAGGCAGAAGATAGATGAGACTAGAAGAAAGTCTTTGAAAAGTTTATATGAGAAGGCACTGAAAATAGAAGTTTAAAACTGCAAAATATTTTCATTTTGACTAAGACTGGCGTAATGTTTGGAACTCACAGCTTAGCCCAAATAATTCTTCAACTCTTTTTTTTTTTTTTATTTTATTCTTTTACCTATTGTTTAGCATCACTTAAAGGAATGTATTTGTTTGAATAACTTCCTCTGCAATGCTGTATTAAAAAAATCACCTTTCAGTGTATTAAACAGCTTCTTTAGTTTATGTGTACATATTATTCATTATTTGTGAGATTTAGAGGACAGTGAAAAATAGTTGCCACAGCAACTGGAATATTTTTACAAATATATGTTTACTTTTATTGAAAGCTCAGCTTGACAGGAACACATTTTCTTTAGACTGTTCAATTTAAAAAAAAAAAAAAAAAAAACAACAAAACAAAAAACCACACCTAATTACAAGCCCTTTTTCTAGTACCCTGAAAGTTAATACAAGGTCTGGACACCTATAGAACTTTCATATTTATGTGATAATAGTGGTCTTTTAGAGTTTTGGAGAAAGAAAACTCCAATTATATTTTCACTTAAAACCATTATTTTTTAAAAATTATGTGTAGAGATCAGGATTATAAAATACCTATGAGACCTAAAGAAAAGAAAAAAGCACATTCTTTTTTCTTCTCTCTCCCTTCAATCTATTTTCCAGATAATACCAATCAGCGCAAATACTTTACTAGTGTTTAATGTTTTCTGATCTCAGCCCAAGAGGTTTGAGCTCCCTTTTTAAGAGGACATGTAGATTATATTACTTATACTGAGTTTTCCATTGATGTTTATTCTGCGTTTTCGGTCAATGATGAAAACAAGTGGAGAAGAGATACGTATGGGAGGTCATTTTCCAAATATAATACAGATCCCATAATATACTTCTTTAGAAGTGCATTCACATTTTTCATAGGAGATACAGAAAGATGAGACGAGAAAGAAGAATCTATGTAAAAGAAAGAAAAAACGAGAAAGCCCAATTGGCACTTA
>NW_010225272.1:2049-2313 GCF_000690775.1 Eurypyga helias | reverse complement strand
AGCTCCCCCTGAAGCCTAACACCCAACCCCATGCCTTGCCACCCATGGGTCCCCAACCTGCCAGCCCGGCTGCAGCCCCCCCAGGAGGGAGATTTTCCCCACGCTGGGGACACCCACTGACTCGTCCCAGGTCCCCCTCCTTGCAGGGTGATGCTCACCTCGGAAATTGAGTGCAGAGGCGAAGGTCTGGTGCATGGGGATGCTGATCCTGCGGGAACACGGAGGGGACAGCTCAGACCCTGCCAACCCAGCCCCAGCTGCTCC
>NW_010225272.1:374-2001 GCF_000690775.1 Eurypyga helias | reverse complement strand
CCCGCCACTCACCGGTTCTCCTCGCCCTCCAGCAGCTTGCGGTACGTGGCGATCTCCACGTCCAGGGCCATCTTGACATTGAGCAGGTCCTGGTACTCGCGCAGGTGCCGGGCCATCTCGTCCTTCAGGTGCCGGATCTCCTCCTCCAGCCGGGCGATGGTGTCCTGGTACCCCCCGGCCTCCCCCGCGAAGCGCTCCTCCATCTCCCGCATCTGGCGCATCAGCGAGTCGTTCTGGGGGGACAGGGGAGCTCAGCGAGGTGGGAGACAGGGAGTTACCTGAGCTGGGAGCTGGGGATGCTGGAGGGGGGTGGTCAGCCATGGTCAGCCCTGGGCTGGCTCCAGCTGACGTGGGACCGCGATGGGTGGCCATCACCCTCCGTCCACCTAGCGCTGGGCAGCAGGGTCCACTGGGAGCAAGCTGGCCAGGTGCTGGGCAACCCCAGCACCCTCTGCCTGGGGTCCCAGGCCTCCCAGAAAAACCATCCCGCCCCAGTGGGTGGGCACAGATGGGTGCAGGAGCACTGGGAGGCTGCCTGGGGGTGGCACTGCCACACTGGTGGCTGGTGGCTGGCTCCTGTGACCACGTCCATGCCAGAGCGGGGTTGTCGTGCCCTGTTTGTTTGCAACCCCCTTCCCAGCCTGCAACCAGACACCCCGAGCCCTGCGCCCGCCTGCCTGGAGCCTCGCAGCTCGGGGCTGCGCCTTGACCCAGGGGCTCTGCCAAAACACCTCACACAGGCCCAGAGCGCTGCTGGGGGAGGCGCAGCCCAAATCTGGGGGACTCGTCCCCCCATGGCAGCAACTCAGAGAGCTGGGAAGAGCCCGCCACCCCCGAGCTCCCCAAGCAGCCCCAGACCAGCAGCCTTGCAGGGGAGCTGGGGGTCTCCCCAGCGCCTCCCGCAGCTCACCGTGCCCTTGAGGGCGTCAATCTCGCAGGTGTAGGACTGGATCTGGTGCCGGTACTCCAACATCTCCTGTTTCGCCTGCCGCAGCGCGTCGTTGTTCTTGTTGGCCGCCTGTGTCAGGTCAGACACCTGGGGAGAGACCAGGGTCAGTGGGCACGGCCACCAGGATGGCCAGGATCGTGGCTGCGGCCGGACCGGAGCCCCCCACCTCCCGCACCTTGGACTTGTACCACTCCTCAGCCTCGGCAATGTTCTTGGCCGCGATGCTCTCGTACTGGGCGCGGATGTCCCGCAGCGCAGCCGTCAGGTCAGGCTGTGAGACGTCCATCTCCACCTGGATGTGCTGCTCCTGCAGCTGAGCCTGCAGCTCCCGGATTTCCTAGGGCGGACAAGGTGACAGCTCAGGGCACCCAATCTGTCCCCAGCCCCACGGGTGCCTGGGGGAGAAGGGGGTCGCCCCTGACCTACCTCTTCGTGCACCTTCTTGAGGAAGGCGATCTCCTCCTGCAGCGATTCGATGCGCCTTTCCAGGTCAATGCGTGCCAGCGTGGCCGCATCCACGTCCTGGGGGGACAGGGAGAGCAAGGGTTAGTATGGGGGGCAGGGGGAGCACGGGGACCCCTCACTGGGGATGGAGGGTGCAAAGATGTGCTCAGAGCCGTGCCCCATTGCTGGGGCCAGGCTGCTGAGGTGAGGGGGGGGGGGGGGGGGGGGGGGGGG
>NW_010225272.1:0-252 GCF_000690775.1 Eurypyga helias | reverse complement strand
ACCCAGAGCAAGCCCCGTCCCCTAGCAGCGATGTCCCCCCAAGCTGTCCCCAAGCCCAGCGTGGCCCGGTGGAAAGACATTGGATTGTCCAGCATTCCCGGCGGGCAGCGGGAGGGCTGGCAGGGGGCCAGGGGCTCTTCCTCCCTTTCCCTATTATAGTCAACGCCGGCGAGAGCACAAAGGCATGAGGTCAGCTCAGTGCCACACGCGCTGCCCCGGCCCTTATAGGGGAGAGTGGCTGGCAGCCGGGGG
>NW_010225271.1:173914-207733 GCF_000690775.1 Eurypyga helias | reverse complement strand
TATTTAAATACATATCTAATTTAATAGCTGTAATGCTATTATAGCTAAAAACATTTTTTATCTGTAATTTGAATTTTCTGAATATAATCTTATCTTGTCAGATTTCTTTGGGAGCCACAGAAATAGAGACAAGTGCCACACATGCTTTCTTTTATTTAAATATAAATTTTGGGTGGTAGAGCATGTAATTAGAGGCATCTATGCCTTTTCTAGAGGATTTTAGGTATAACTGCTAGATCTTGTAGGAAACTTAGAACTGTAATACATTGAGGATCCCAGAGTACTTCCACAACTACAAATCTGATGTTGTTAGGATATGATATAAAAAAATTAGTTACTGGATTCTTCTCTGTTATTTGACCTAGTTTCCATTGAACAATATGAAGATGCTAATTTTAACTTAATATATTAATAAAATGTTCTCTACAGTCAAGTGTTTTGTGAAGGTTGTTCCTTCTTAAACATGTTGTCCATGAATCCAGCTTTCTTCACAGATTCAGAGCATAAAAAACCTCTTTGACAAGTCCATCCTGTTGTTTAGGTCTACTCTTTGCCTACTTTCATACATACCTTTATACAGTTTCATTTACATACATGCTTTTATACAGCATTTATGCTCATAAACCTGTAGGCTTTTAATAATTCATTTTGCAAATGAAGACATTTTAAGTGTACTTCTTGTCTCTTTAGTCTGATCATGAAATTGAAGTGAGCTGGCTAAAGCTATAGAGCAGGCAATACTTTAACTCTACAGGAATGCACTTTTTGAATGCAGTGAAGTTAAGGTAGGCACCATTATCATCACACAGTGAGGTGAATTTCAAAGGCAGATTCAGCTAGACATTCCTCATGTAACTTATGCTATTTATGTCTCCCTTGAGCAAGTGGTAAAAGACGTCTTACCATGGTTTTAGCTAGTCCTGTGTAATACAGATCAAGTTTTTCCAATAAACATGAATAACCTGGTTAGGTTGTAAAAATGTGAAGGCTATGTTTTCATGTGTATTTTTGCGTAGCAATGTGCACACCATTAAGAGTAACAGATTAAACATTAAGCTTTATTTCATTTTTATCCAAAGGAAAATTTTTAATCTGATAGTGTAGAAAGAAATCTGAGACCCTTGGATTCAGTCATTGGACCAAATAGTTCGTGGGGTAGCTGATTGCTTTTGGTGAAGGTAGAATAAACCAGGTGTGACAACATGGCATTGTAGAATAACAATCGTTTTATACCTGTGAGCTTTGAAGGCATTATAGTGTCTGGATAAATTTTTTATTTTGGAATGGGTCTGAGAATTACTGGCAGCTCATAAAACATTTTTTGTCAGACAAAAACCGACTAATCTTAGCATTTTGTATTGTCTTATATATACAGACTTCACAGTCTTATATTTTGTCTGAAGAAGAATCTTCACTGTAAAATAAGTAGAAAAGGGGAAGAGGTACAGTTTCATTAAGCTCTAACATATCATTGACTGTCAGGTAGGTCTTGTTATGCTGTCCATCCTCATTTAACTATCCCACAAGATCTCTTAATGAAGTTAAGCCCCAAGTTCACTCCAGTAATTCTGTGGCAAGAGTTTGTGCAATGTAACAATTCATCACTTGTCAGGAAGGCACTTTTAGTTTATACATTTAATAAGGGCATCCTCTAGCTTGGTTAATTAGAAGTGAACAGTTTGCATATTTACTAAATGCGGAGTGTCATTGCCACCACGGCCTATTGCCTACATGAATTATTTCTCTATCTGCAATAAACAGCTGGGTAATTATTACTGCCATAATCAGATAAATTCCCTCTGTAAGGCTTTTCTTACATGGTAATTCTTTGAACTCATCCAAAGCTGAACAAAATTTATGAACTCCAGCAGCTAGGCCACTTTTTCATAGTGTAGTGTCCCTGTTCCCTATTTCAAGGACATGTAGAGTATCATAAATATCGTGTAAATTAGGAGGATAAATACGATTACCTAAAGATTACATATTAATAAACTTGATTTTCAAAATATAATTTTCAAGTTGTAACTGATTAAATTATAGCAGTTCTGGTTTTATCTAATTGTAGAGACATGACAGGCCATCTATATACAGGCTATACTAGGTTATCAGGGAAGAGCTCTACCACTTGAAGACTAAAGACTCATGAAAAAGTATATAAATATTTTTCATGTGCCTTTTGGAGAAGTAGTCATTTCAGCTGTTTAGGCCATTAGACGTATGACAAATTTTATGTGCCAGTGGCTCAACTGACTTAAAGCCATTCTTTTGTCATTAAAACAAGGTGATGGTTCTTTTTGGTGTTCAATTTTCAGTTTAATAATGAAGCCTGAAATCTAAATGCATGAATTTATGTGTTACATTAGAAAATTAAATACTTTAAAAAATTTTAAAAGCAATTTGTATACAAATGATTATGTAAATAAGCTTGCTCTGTGCTATGCCAATGTCTAGCTCATATATGAGTGTATCTAGAGATACACCAGTATTTAATGTATACCTCCAGCTTTTCCAGAACATGCTGGAATGTAAGCTATTTTAGAGTTCTCCAAAGAAACAAAAGAAACTCAAAAGACATAATTAATGCACAACAGTCCATTTGATTTAACATGACAATTTTTTTTTACCATAATTTAAGATACTGTGTCTGAGTGCAAGTAGAATATTGTCATTAGATGTTCACATACATCGTAACTCCTTACTAAGTAAGTAGTATACCTCACAATTTAACAAAATGCTCATATACAGCTGGAATATTAAGGAAGACCGAACTAAGTAAGGTGTCCTTTGGCATTGCCTTACCCAATGGAAGGCTTTTGAGGCTACAGCACCTTTCTCATTTCACATTTACGTGGAAGAAATAGAGACTACAGCAGAACTTTAAAAAGAGTCACATTACAGCTTGGTTTTTCATTAGAAGTGTGGCATCTATGTATTGCATATCTGTAAGTTCATGATGTGATTTTTGACTGAGGATGTGAAAGCATATTGATCTTTCTGTGACATTTCAGATTTTTTTATGGTGAAAAGTTATGGTTCTTCCCTTTATATTGGTATATCCTGTAATACCACATGAAGTATCATAGAACTGGTGAGATACAAAGCAGTATCAGTCTCTCATAATAACTTTTTTTTTTTTTTTTAATTTAAAAGAAAAATGTCTGGAAAGAAAAAAAGAGATTAAAAAAAGAATTAATAGTTTCAATTATTTTTTTATTTTCTAGATCATTATAAATAGACTCTTCTGTCATCTAACAAGAGTTAGTTCACTTAAGGACTCACTCGAAGAAGAAAATGGAAAATTATCTTCTATTTTTGCAGTCTAGAACAGTAATAAGGAATAAATAACAAAACCATATGCTTGGGGTTTTTTTGTTGTTGTTGTTGTTCTAGTGATGCTCAAAATAATGTTCTGAATCAGATGGTCTAGTCTGACTTCAGATCTACCATCAATATCATATCTATCAATAACAAATTTATAACAATATCTATAAAAATCCCATTAAGCTTTGGCTGAACAATCTAGTCTTGATTTAAGAACATCAAAAGATAGAAAATACCCTCTTTATTCTACTTCAAGAGTTAATTACCTTTGGAGTTCAAAATATGTCCCATATTTCCCCATTGAAATAGTTTGATTTTATCTTTGAATCATTGTTTCTCATTATATCCTCCTCTACTAGACTGAAAATTCCTTTAATATACAGAATCCTTACATTAATCTAGTCATCTTTTAGTATTCTTTGTGCTAAACATAAACAATGAAGTTCATTGCAAGATGTTGTCTCTCTGCTTAAAATAATTTTTGTGACCATTTTGGACAGACTTTTAAACATCCTTTAAAATGTTATCAGCATTAGAACTCAGCACAGTGCATAAGAAATTGAAAAATAATATTTTTATTTCCTTCTTATGTATTGTCAGCTTATGCACCGATTTATATGTCTTTTCACCACAGCTTCATAAAAAAGCTTCACCTCTATGAATCCTACTCAGAATACTCTCTGTAAAAGCCATAGTTCCTCATACTGTGGGCATGATTTTTTTAAGCTGTGCGAAACTTTTACTTATCATTATGCCCCTTTCAAATCCTTCATACTCTTCACCTTGTAGGGATAATTACATAAATCTATTAAGTTGTTTTTCCTTGACAGTGAAGCTAAATCCCAGCATTTTACCTTGAACTTCATAGTTCTTACTGCCTTCAAACCAAATGAACATCCAAAAGTATTTCCTGAAAGCAAGTAGGCTATACTTTTCTTGTCCAATTAACTAACTGATTGGAAAATGTTTACAGCTTCATCTAACAAACAAATTTGATTTTTCAGCTTGTGTGACACCCAAAATGCTGCAGCAGTCATTAGCCTACTTGTACTTGGTGGTGGGAGGCCTCACTGCCATCTAGCATCGTGCTTAGCTGCTCAAGAAGGGATCCAATACTCAGATTAGAAAATTATGTGCTTGGGTATAGACAATAGAACCTAATGTTGGATGTACTCTTTAGGTATGGATAATTGGGTGCCTAAATCTATATTAAATGTAGTCTGGTTTACATGGTAGAATCTAAATTTCAGGGAATAGGCTTTAAATCTGATTGTAATTTCTTGCATGCCATACTAAAAAATGCCTGGTTTTTGGGGTGTTGATTACTTCAAAGTTTTCAAGGTAGTAAGAAGTAAGGTATCCTAGAACTTCTGAAAATTGGGATCGAGTTGGTAATTTGTTTGGTAATTAGCCACTGCTGTGAAATCATGTACATGCAAGCAGCATTGCAGTGTTTAAAAAATTATCTGATCTCCCCCAATATAATTGCATTTGCTGTGTCTTTCATAATTTTTTATGCTTCATTAAGAATGACGTTTTAGATGCTCAAGTGGTAACACCATCCCATAAATATGGAATTTGAGAAAACCATTGGATATTGTGAAAATCACTATGAAGTTGTGAGATTTGGCATTACTGCTCTGCTGTAGGTAATGGGTCAGTACATAAAAGCTCTTGCTGCCTTGACACTGTAAAACCTTGGAATGTGAAAAAAGTGTACCATTTTATTTGCAAACATATGCAGAGTTTTATATGAAGGTAAGTGAAAAATATGAGTCAGGCAGGAGACCTCAGTCTAATTGTTTCATAATACCCTGAGAAGGGAAATCAACTTGGCTGATGACCTTTAGAAGCTATAACGTCATGTTTTCTTTCTGAATCACATAATGTTGAACGTTGTAAATGTTGCCAAGTACCATATATTAAAGTAAAAGGAATACAGATATGTCTACATTGTCCTGCGCTGCAGCAGAGAGATAACAGTTAGCTTAAATGAGTTCATTCTAGTACTGGGAACAGCTTAACTGTAGCAAAACACAGCAGTGCGCTTTCCCCTAGTTATTACTGCGCAGATGGTAGCATATATAGTCTTCTGGGAATTGCAGTGCCGAAAGATAACAGATACTTCCACATGACATTCACTAGAAAACTTTCAGTGGTATTTGGCTGTGGTTAGACATCCTCTTTTATACGTTGCTGGAAAAATTAAGAACAGGGCTCCTCTCTTAGCAGCCTAGCACTGACTCTGTACTAGAAATGACCACTGCTTCTAAACTGCCATTGGAGTAATTTGTCTTAGGGCTTTGTTATCCATTCAAGGCCAGATCAGCTTTGTTACCACCAAATACTAATGTCACTGTTTAAGCTAAACAGGCTGATTTTCCGTGAAAGCTTCAATAGCAAACAGACATGGAGTGCAACTATTTTTCCTGTTATCTTTAGCAGCTCTGTTAGTGTAGACCTGAGCGTAAACAAAGTTGAACCAGTATACATGGATCCAGTTCCTCAGCCAACAGAAGCTTCAGTGTTGTACTTAGTTCTATGCCACATCCATAATGGGAGGGTTTTACAGCTTAAATAAATCAAAATAATTAAGCTAACAAAACTTCATTGTTTAAATTGGGCCTTTTACAAAAATTATTTTTAACCTCACAGCATTTTGTGCTGCCAATGAGTATGAAGTAAATTCAGCTTAAGGATTTATACACGAGAGAAAAACATTTGGACCAATAAGTGTCCATGTTTCCTGAAAATGGAATAATTTGCAAAGATTATATATAACCAAAAAGTAGTTTTTAAATATGTGTGAGGAAAAATTCTCTATGACTTGTTATTGAAACCTTAGTTAGAAGATTCTGTATAATGGATTAGGGGAAATATTCTCTTTTTTGTTATAAACTTGCTCTGCAATCAGTATTTTGAAAAGCTGTGGCACTCTCTTGAGTAACTGTGCAGCAGTGGAAATTGGAAGGATAAGAAGGATACACCCGTCTATTCTTTGCTATCGTCTGGTACATGCTGTGTCCTGATCTCCTGATCTGCACAAGGTATTCATTCACTGTGTGCCCTTCACTGCTACGTTCACCACATTTCCCACGTAGCATATTGATCACATTGTGGACCTTGACAGTTGAACTGATATGTCACTTAATTCCATTGGCAGTGTACACTATGTGATTAAGGAAAGATAGTCAGAGTATGTTCTACTATGCCCAAATTGTAATGAGATTTTAAGGTGTTAATGAATTTATTTATGTAAAATTAATAACGCTAGAAACTGCAGGGTGTTTTTGCCTGCCTACACATTAGCTTTATTTATTTTAATTTCTTTCATCCAAAGGAGTCATATTAGTTTCGTATTCACTCCACTGCGATGACAGAGCAATACCATTCCTCCAGGTTTTGAAGAAAGTGTCATGATTAAGTTGTTGAATAGATTGATATAAACATTAACATTTAAAATAAGTAAGGAATTAGTACACCACTTCGTGGTAGGTCTCCTAAGCAGTAAGATACATCTTACCACTAATAACTGACAGCCTCTTTCAGCGTCTGTTTCACTGCAACTTGAGGTCAAACATTTTGGACAGGAGTACACAACATGGTGGAGAGGAGTAAGTGGATTACAAAAATGCTTTAATCTCCGCAGTAAATCTGAACAGGTTGATTCAAAATCAGGAAAAGTTTGAGGATGATCGAGTTGTCTGACCGTACATAGCTAACATAAGTATGTAGTATGTGTGTTCTGTTAAGACTTTGCCTTTAAAGTGCAGAGCGCTCTAAACTATTTTTACATCCTAGGCTAGTCTATAGGTATATTTAATTTTTTACCAAATACAATAGATTAAGTCAAATGATATTGTTATGGCAGGTCATATTCCATTCTCACCTACACCAATGTAATGTGAGATCAAGTGGCATGCAGTGATGTACCAAAAGTATTGTCCCACTAATTTCATTTTCACTTCCATATTCTCTGTTTGAGCAGGGAGGATGATATATAGTCAGGTAGGTAAAATCGATTTAGGTTATCTCCTTTTATGCTAAAGTTGCCTACTACCTATGTTGCAGGAATTTTATCATCTGGGGTCTGAACTGGTTAAAATCACAATAACCTCATACTCTTTCTGTGTACTCTAGACAACTGTACTAATTATTGATTTTCACAGATGTCCTTTAGTTAATATTATAATTTTATGGTTATCTGGTCAAAGGACCACAGAATGCTAGTGAAAAATTCAAACAGAATGCAATATTTTGAAAAAGTTCAATAAATATAGGTCAGTGTGAATTTGTAAAATGATGCAGTTCTATGCAGAATTATGGAAATCTGTATATTGCTGAAATCATCACTTGAAGACCTTTCCAAAAGTGCCATGAACAATATGATATGTCTATTTTTAACCTTTATACAGACAGCAGGAGCACTGTCAACTGAATTTGAATCTCATAGCTGGAACCAACTGCCTACTGCATAATGAAGTATCCGAATAACAATAAGTTACCTTGTGATATAGAAATGTTTTATTTGCAAACCATACAAACCAAATAATGTTATCATTAAGAAATCAATAGCTACTTCACAGATTTGTTACCAAAGATAATTTTTAACTGTGGGCTTTGAGCACATACGCTGATAATCCTATGCCTATTTTCAATTATATGAAACATTCCCTATCATAAGGAAACACTTTGCTTTACCCAGTATATTCACTTTTTTTAACAAAAGAATGCAACCTGAATGTGTTCTAATAACGTTGACATTCTTCTGATTTGTTGAACAATTTTCAGATCATGATAAAGCACTACATTTGTCAAAACTTACACATATTTCCTCTACAAAGGTATTAAAAAAAAAGTGAGAAACTCTGATTTGACTAAGCTTATATGGGAAGCCAGGTTTGTAGGAAAATGCAGTGGATGTTGTTAATATACTGAGATAATGTTTAAGATAATGAAAAGATTACATGCTAAAAAATATACTCGCTTTTCCAGTTATAATAGTTTAATAAGCAGTACTATTCCAACTCTAAAGCATGCAACAGAAAGATCAGTTATAAAAATAGAACAAGATTATTAATTAACCTAAAACATGTTTTGCATTTACAAAACTCATTTTCTCCAAAAAATATGGGTGAAGCTTTAAAAATGCAGGCCAATTTGCCCATATTCAGTTCTCCCACTTCACAGCAAACCATGAAAGGTTCATCCTGAAGCAAATCTGGTCCAGAGTCTGCAGAGTATCATGCACAATAGCTCGTATTCATACTATCATATAGTCCCAAGAAGAGATCGCTTACTATTGCTCAATGAACCTAAGATATTTTTGAACAAAGAGAAGTCTGGCAGTGAGTGTAAGGGTTTATAATTCAAAGATCATTTAATTTCAACAAATTTTCGATTGACTTTAATGGAATCTGGATTTTCTTTGTCTGGGCAGGCATACATTTAGAAGGTCACGAGCATAAAACTTCTCAAAAACACACCTACATGTAAGCTCTTTTGAAGTCTAACTCTATTTGGAAGTCTAAGTTTATGCCTTTAGTATCACCTATGTTCTGTATCGTAACAGTGAATCCTCCTGCACAGTGCATAACGTACTAGCACTAATCTGCTAATGTGCAAAATTGTCTATTCATGTCCAACTACTTTTAGATTCTCTGCTTTTCTTGTCTGTATTCAAATTCTTGAAAGTATGGTGAAAGAGATGAAAGTTTCACGTTCAAACAGCTTTAGAATAAATCAATATTTATGCTAAAATATCCAGTCAAGAAATATGTGGACTACTATATACCCCTTATAGTGTACTGTCTCTCAGGAGGGAATCATCTTGGGAGCTATTATCCCTGAGACAGAATTGTCTGCATGTTCTGTACAACTGTACAGAGCAGAATAATGCACAGTGGAAATATTTCAGCACAACTGACAAAATGTGCCAGCTGCAAAAGTGCATTGAAAATTATTTGTAACTGCTTAAAAACCCTCAAACTTTAAAAATTAATTATGGTACAGCATTAATGAGGACATTCAGGAAGGATCATGATGATTTGGATGATAGTACTGTCTAAAAAGATCATGAATTGCATTGAACTTCACCAAGTATTTTAGTCTTCAATTAATTTCAGCAAATAATGATTATTAATCATTCAGTCAAAGTAATCTGGTAAATTCAGATAAATGACAATGGGAAACATTTTGCATCCCATTATCATTACATCTGTAATACAGATTTATATTTTTATCATTATTTGTGGGTTTTCATCACCAGTTGTGTTCTAAATAACAAAGCATCCACATCACTGTTGGGAGGAGTTACATAAGAACATGAATAAACTGTAGTAACATGTTAATAGGTGTTTCATCAGTTACAGATAGCAACACTAAAGCTGAGTAGGGCACTCTGTAATCAAAAACTAACAATAAATAGTGTTAAATATGTGAAACAGGGATCGTACACTCTGATATTGAAGGCAAAGTGGCATAAAATAAAAGAACTAGGTTGATACTACATGCATTTTCTATTTTTTCTTTTTTTTTATGATTGATTGATATAGAACAAAGAGTTTCCAAGTAAAAATGCTTATGTACCTACATGCAGTGCCTCTGAAATCTGTACCTTAAGGACAAAGAAAGGTCGCCAATCTCTCCAACTCCTAGTTCTTTGTCAAAAATGGACACAGTTAATGAGGTTTGTTTGGTACAGCACAAATTCTCAGACACAGATAGAGATCCTTTCAATGGAAACAAATTTGTTTGGCTTTACCAGGTTACTTAGCGATTAATAATAGCCTTGAGATGCAGGTCAGAAAGGTCATCATCCCTGCTTGCCAACACAATCTAAAATGTGCAGCTAGTCTGGCTCTGCAGGCTTTGAGGCCCCGAAACACTATGCATAAAGTAAAACAGGCTATTTTCCAACTTCTTTTTTCATATTAATAAGCAATTTTCAAGAGAAGGGTGGCAAAATGGGGGCCATGCCACTCTAAGTAATTCATTTATTTTGCAATTTAATCTTATGTTGGAAAAAAATTACACTGCTGCAAAAGCATAGCATGGTGATTTTTAAACGTCAGTGTGCTTCATAAGTAACCTTGTATGAAATATTGTATTAGCGGCCTTTAACAGTAAACTGCAACAAAAAATATTTCCAGAGATTGAAACAGACCTATACATCTTTCCTGATCCTTAATGTATTCCTTTTTCATTCTATTTTTTCTTTTACACTTGAAATAAAACATGTTTAATTACTTAATGTTTTAAGTATTTTAGTTGATAAAAACTTGAAAGATAGCATGAAGCAAAAATTCTACATTGCAACTTGTATTTAAGAATGTGATTTCATAGTATTCATATTTATAAAGCAATTATTGCTCTTTCACGTATTTTGATGAACTAATTTAACATTATGATAAGTCTGAGTTACAATCTTAAAAACACTTTCAGGAGCAATATGACTTTCTCATGGGATTATTCATATCAGCAACTTATTAATGTGAATATTTTGACAGGTTTTAACCCTTGTCCTAGAATGTCTTATTTGGTACTCCTTGAACCAACTGAGACTATTAATGTGGACCTGTCTAAATGATCTGTTTTGCTGGAATTATCCAGATAGATTAATAGTATATTTTTCTTTGCTTTTATTTTATCATATATACACATGTTTAAAAAAAAAAAAGAGTAGAATTTACTCAATTAACTTTTAAACAATCTATATGGTTGACTGAATATGCTTGGTGTCTTTGGCACACAGGTTAATTTGAACTAGCTATTTCTTAATAACAAAAATAACACATGTTAATCAAACTAACCTTTTTTAACTAGGTCAAAAAAATTCCATGCACATGTGCTGTGCACAATAACATGGAATTTCATTTCTTATAGAACATTAATTCAATCCACTCTTTGCATAATTTATGGCAAGACTTGCTCTATGAAAAAAAGCCACTGGGGACAAAATCTATGCCTATTTTCTGTTAAAGTTTTCCTCTAAGCATTCTGTTTAAATAATGAGTTTTCTCCATTCTTCGAGAGCTGTTTTAGGTACAGTTTCTTATTCCTGTTATGATAAAAGAATTTTCTATGACCTGTTGAATACACAGACCCACTCATTTAGGTGATGTTATGTGTTTGCAAAACACTGTCCTGAAGTGGCTCATGAGGCAGTTACGTTCCTCTTTCTTGTGTTGGCCAGTACCATTGGTATCAGAGCAGAGTACAAAGTGATCTGTGCAAGAAGCCTAATGCTGTGGAAACTCCTCTTAAGGACATTGCACACATAAAATGTTTACATCCAGTTCTTCTCTATGCCTACATAAGGCTCAAGGCTCTAGGGGTGAATGTTAACTCTTATCCTTTGTCTCTCTCATTCCATAAGGTCTCCCATGTTGGCTGATGAGGAGGTGCAGCAAGGCACTATCCAAAACATATGCAAACAATTTTTATTTTGAAACCATTTGAAGGAAAATCACTAAATTATAATTACTTAGAGAAATTCAAACTAAAATGACTCTTAAAGACAAAAAAAGGACATCTATGAATACTAATTTATCAAGCTACAAAAATACTTGAGGTTGACATATTCTTCAAATGAGTAAGCACTATGAACTAATACATTGTTCGTATTTCCTATTATTTTAATCCTATTTCTTCACAGTTATGTCCATGTAGCACCCTGCTGCTGTGGAACTGAGTGAACTGTAATTTTGCATTCCAGTGGCGTCAGTATACTGCCAATACATAATAGCAGAACACTGAAGCTATAAAAGGGTTAAAGTAAAATAAAACGGTATCACGTCTTTTATTGTTGAAATATAATTAGCAGACATATTTTGTGACAGGAATGAACTTCAAGCGTATGCAGAAATGAAGGAAAATAAAGAGAAAAGGAGAGACCTAGAAAAGAAAGAAAGAGAAAAGGAATACCAAGCCCGAAAGATGCATTACCTCCTTAGCACCGAGCAGGTTGGTATACCTGTCCCTGACAGCTCATGCAAACCACTGGGGCCCCCAGCCTGACAGAGATAAACTAGCAGGCTGAATGGGACATGACTTGTTGAAAAGATATCACAAAGACACTACTTCGAGTTCAATTTAGTGCTTTTCTATAGGCAAGAGCAGGTACCATGACTATTCCGTGACAGCAGCTTCATAGAGGCAGCATCAGCACTGCTGGCAGAAAGAGTCCAAGTCAGCAGTTTGATCTGCCACTGTGATAACACAACACGAAGGGCATAACCTCGCTTTAAAAACTCATTTTGACTGGCTTATTGTTGTGTTGTTGCACTTGTCAAGAACTAACAAGTTATTAAGCCGAGAAAGGATTTCATTTTTTTTTTCCTTTTTTTTAATTGAGCTAATGCTTGGATTGGTGCTCTGTTCTGCTTGTTTTTAGGATAGATTGTAAATGCATGTTTTCAGCTGAAGCTTTTCCTAGAACTGCCTGATTCAGCTTATTTATCGTGATTGTTTTCACATAGAAATGCCTCATAAATTTTAAATATTTACTGATTAATTTGTTTTGTATTGATAAAAGTGGAATATTTTTTCAAGCTTTCTTATGCAAGCTGCCTTACAGACAGGTGAATATGGCATTAGATTTACCTTATACAAAATTGATATGATTGGTAAAATCTGCGGCTTTGCCTTTTTTTAATCCATTTTTGTGATCTTTTGTAAAAAAAAATTGTGTCCGTAAGTGTTTGGTGATTGGTTCTTATTCATATGATTAAGGAATTAACGTGAAATCAGGATATGGTAGTATGAACTAAGTGCTTGCATTTATAGGTTGTTAGTTATAATCTCTGTGTAAAACCGGTAAATCCTAAAGAAAGCAGGAAAGATGCCATGACGCTTAGGGACAGAATATTTCATCTTTCCCTCTATTTGGGAATAATTTATGATCTGTCCACTGAATAGAAATATATTTTAATTAACTGGATATCAGTTATGAAAACTCAATTTATAAATCAAATTTAAGTAATTTTATTTGGACAAAAAATTATATTAAAATATTAGTAAAAATAGCATAAGAATTTTTCTGAGTGGCTTTTACACGGGGGAGCTTGTTGATAACTGAAATTAGCTCACAATGGTTGATCTGCCCAGATGTAGATCTAGAATATTAAGAATATTCTATGGAGTTTTTATATTGTTTTAAACTGTAGAAGAATGTGAATTCCTGTTTTGAATAGAACAATTAATGTAAAAAAATGCATAAACATTAATATGTTTACCTGGAGTACAAAAATTGTCTGCTTAGAAACACTAAGGGTCCTGTAGTCTAAAATGATGTTAATAAACTTAGTTCACTTCTGACGACACTGGCTTCGCAAACTGTAACACATTTTTAAGGAGTGGCAAGTAATGCCTTATTTCAGCCATCTACTGCTGGTAGAGGGTGCAGGAACTATTGTGCTCTGATGAATCTGGGTTTCTAATTTACAAGATTAGAATTTAGCTAGCAATGTTTTGCAGAAAAAAAATATGCTTGGTTTTGCTTTGCTGGGATGATTTTTTAACACTGGGACTCAGAGCTCACAGAATTTGTCCTTTATCACAGAATTGTGCTCCAAGTACCATCTTTTGCAAGTAGTATTTTGAAACATGAATGTGTGTAAATCAGTGCAACACCTACAGACAACCTGAAAACAAACAATGTTACATATGAAGTAAACTTTTATTGAAGTCTATATTCCACAATTGCACATCGTAATAGAATTTGATATCTTGCTACAATACAGGACAAATTATTTCAGTGTAGGATTTACTGGTTTGATGCTCTGTGTCTGACATTTTACCAAGTATGCCTGATCTTCTGACCTGACTACGGCTGTGCCTTGCTCTCTTCAAAAGACAGTTAATTGGATTACTGAGCAAGGTCCATTCCAGGCATCAAAACTCAAAACTTCTGAATGAGTTAAGGAAAAACTAGAATTTGTATGTAGGGCGTGTAGCAAATGAACTCTACTTATTGTAGGGTCATGTATTAACTAAAGCCCAGTGAGTTGTAGGGATGATCTCCTAAAGTTTGCTACAATCTCCTCCCCTTTCTGCCATGGATAATGAGGTGAAATGATGGAGCTAAGCCACCTCATGCATCAAAGCTGCAGATGTTCAGGCACGTTATAAGGACAGTGTTGCAAAATCTGTATCTGCAATAATTGTTTCAAATACATCCTATAGTTTTGAATCTTTTTGGTTTACTACAGGCAAAAAGGTTTAGAAAAGTGTGTTCACTTACTGACAAAAAGTAATTAAGGAGTTGCTGCTTCTCAATTTTAGCAAAGAAAGGCATGTCAAGTTCCATTCTCCACTCCCTATGAGCTGAAGCCAAAACCCATCTCAAGAAGTGTGCTACGGGTTAAACAAGGAGATGGTTGAACATTGTAGCACTGCACAATATAGCAGATGATACAGTGATCCTTTCTGGCCTTAAAGTCTGTGAATCCTTTATTGATTGCAGAATTTGCTCGTCTTATTCCACAGATTATATATCTATATATAAGGCTGTGCCTGTTCCTAATGCGTAGCATTATTTCATATTTCAAGAGGTAAAACTTCAGAATGCTAGTGTCATGAATGTACAGGGGTGTCTGATATATATATAATAGCATGGTCTATGATGAAGTCAACATGTTTTGTCTTTTTCATGAATTAACTTGCCATTCAAGCATTTGTCTTCCGTAAACTGTTACCTTTATAAAGAAAAGAAAAAAAAAAAAAAAAAAGGAGGAAGAAATGGTTATCAAACTCTGAATTAGTATGCATTATTTGTTGTTACTGGTACCAAGTATATACACATAGTCTTGTATAGACAGATGTGAGCTTGCTTTGATTACTTTCCAAGCCAATCTGGAGCTATAACATGGGGCTGAACCCAAACTAATTAGCCCTGTTGAGAGCCACGGTATATTAGCTCAAGAATTAATGCAGTTACACAGCTTCTTATCAACTCAAAATATGGGCAAAATAAATGTGTGCATGCTTTAAATTCAGGGAAAAAAATGAGTTTGATCTGCTCACAAAATATTATATAGGCATACCTACATTTAAGTTGTTTTTTCTGCAGTTCCCCCCCTTTTTTGAGGGGTAGGTGTATGTATTGAATACCACTGCTATGAAACTGACATTCAGGGAAATTATTGGATGATAAAAAATGTATGGTATTATACTATACTTTACAATTTTCCTATATTTTTTGCAAATGGTTGACTGAGTGTATTTACCCACAGACACTTATTCCAATAGAACTATTTCCCATTGCTTCTTGTAGAAATACACTGAATTTACACAAACATTTTAATCCACAAATGAACTAAGCAGTTAATTTGAATTTGAGTGTTAGTATTTTAGCTAAGCAGTTTAAAGAAAATAAAGTTTAACAAGTTAGGATATTTGCATAATCAGTAATTTTAATGCGCTGTTATTAACAATATATATTAATAATTTATATTAATAATATAATTATAGACTTTCTGTGAAAGTACAAAGTTATGCATCCTCCAACTTCAAAACCATTTTCTGCTTTAGTGAAAAACAGCTACATATCTTTTTCACTTAGTACCAGTAATATCCACACAGCACAAATATAACCCTATTTGTAGGTATAAAAGTGGTCTTGAAAAAAAAAGTAAATTTTATTTGATTTAAATTAAGTTAGTTGCCTGGAGATGTTAAGTTAGATTTCTGGAGAAATCATGCAGGAGGTCTAAAATTTCATGGCTATGAAATATTGAGCTTTTAATCAACTTGCCAAATATGCCAGTAATATCAATAACTAGTCAAGGAAATTCTTACACACATTATTTTGTTTGATGGAAATTTCTTCTCCGTGATCCCCAAAATTATGAAAAAACTCCAACAGTCAAGTTCATACCCTTCTTGTCACTTGGTAAATTATGTAGTCTTCTCCACCTACTGCTTGCTTGTTGCAAGAGATTCCAGTGTAAAATACAGCAAGAAATAAATCTGTGAGGTGGCAACTGTGGTTCTTCCAAACAAAATCCCATTTTAAAAGTAAGATTCTCTATATTTCAGATTTTAAATTTTATATATATATCCCAATGTTTTCCTTGCCTGTTTTTACCTTAATAGTCTGATAAATTCTGACTTCATGATGAACATGATAAAAATTGCAGTAGGTATTAAACAAGCCTTTGCCTTTGTTAAGAATATTTCTTGTAGTTTATTATTGGTAACACAATAGAAGTAACAGTGCAGATGGGATTTTTTTGATTGTTTTTATCTGTTTTATCATGAACTGCATTGGAAGTTCTTATTGAGACATGAAACTTATAATAATTAAGTTTTTCTCATTAGTCCATCATCACAGTAAGCTATGTCCATGTGTGGTAATGATCCTTTTCCTAGTTGTCATTAATAAATGAATTACTTATTAAATGTGGTTTTCTGTTATAAATGTGTTTACCTATGTTGATTATCCTTCTACATTCCTGTAGTCCCCTTTCTGCATTAACAGAATTCACTGTAATTGAATAGGTTCCTATTTCTGCTCTTTGTCTGGTTAGCAAGGCTTACACTCGTTGAATGGGCTATCATTTGCAAAGTGCTAACAAACTGCCTTTAAAGCCAATGAGAGATAGAATTGCTAAATATATTGTTGGCACTTAGTAGAAGTAGATATGAAGAGCCCACATTTGTTGGAACATGTGGTTGCGTGATTCCTGTCACTGGTGCTTCCAACCTTCCAAGAAATTTTGCAGTTGGTCTTTGTCTTACAATGATGATCAGAATTAGGTATATAATAGACTAAATCCAAAGATTCAGTATCAGGCTAGGTTGCAGACCTGTTTGCTTTTTGCCTCTGTATTCCTGCAATTCCTGCCTCTCCTAATACTCAGAGAAGGAATAACCTAAACAGAGAGAGTGTGATAAAGGGTGTAGGTGCACAACACTAACCAGCTCTCAAATTGTGCTTCCTTGGAAGGCCAAGTTCACTCATTCTCCTTGCAGTATTGTTTCACAGCATGCGCATTTCACAGCATATAGTCTCTGGTATTCCAACACAGGAAAATATGCAACTGCAAAGTGGCTTATTCTTTCCCCACAATCTGGTGAGTGTCTGTAGATTGCCTCTTCCACTCCAAGCAACAGTAAAGTCTGTCACTTTGCAGCCCTCTTTAGCAGGTTGACAATTTCTCCTGATATCCTTTGGCTGTTTGTGAACAGATAGTGCTCATAAACTCCTAGGTAATTTAGGGCTGCAGAAGAACAAAGCCCATGTTTAATACTTGGCTCTTTTTGTTGTAAAAGTTACAAAATCTATGACATTTTTTCGTAACTGCCAGTAACAAGACATGAGTTATCTTTTTTTATTGCAGTAGTTCCTTATGTTTTCAGTGCCTGCTTGAGTGTGTCACCATCTCTCTGTTGAGTCAACGCTAATGTGTTTATATATGTGGCTGGTATTTGCCCATATTTGTTCCCATTGAACTAATGCACTGGAAAGGATTGCTTGTAGGGTTTTCATAGCTGGTGCTATGAAATAAAGCAGTATTTTGACAGAAACTATTCTTGACTGAGATAACCCTTTCCAGGGAGACATAAACTTGTAAGACAATAACTCTTTAAGAGTTTAGCACTATAGAAAACAATTTAAAATAAAAGCTTAAGAATAATATCCTGCGAGGTGGAAGGAAATGTTAGCATCAAGTGAATAACAGTGAAAGTTCTCGTTTCAGAAATCAGAACTGAGCTTTTCCATTCTTACTCTCTCTGTGCAACACCCACACTCCATAAGCAATTCCTCATTAGGGGAATGGGAGTCATCTGGCAAACATCTGAGGGCTCTGGATTAGGGCTTTGGTCTATAAAGGTAGCAAAACCATGCCAGAAGGTGACTTTTGAGCTTTTGTTTATGAAACCAGTTTTGTTTTGATATTCTGTAGTTATTGTAGAACTCAAAATTATATCACTTGTATCAGTTGTATCCATCATTATTTCATGTTTGTCAGTTCATAGGGAAAAATATTTTAAATTCAACTTCTCTTCAATGCTAAGATATTTTTTGTTACATTTCTTCCTGTCAACAGAGATGTCAGTTCGTAAACGTTATGCCGACTGTATGTGTCCCCTTTTTCCACTACTGGAAATCAGAAGTTAATTCTATTGAAGTTAATCCACTTCGATCAGGTGTATGAATTAAAAAAATGCCACAAAATCCATCCTGGAGCAGGCTAATGAATATTCAGAAGACACAACTGATTAATATGCTGCTGACCTAATGTGCTGTCCTGTAAGAACTTGAAAAACAATTGGTGTAAAATGACACTGTTTGACACCCACTCTGTCTCTGGACACCTGGCAGTTTTATTCTTATAAAGGTGATGACTCAGTGGATAAAGCTCTGGCCTTTGATCTTCAGATCCACAGTTTAAGAGACAAGGCTGCAAGTTTGGTCATTTGAGCTTAGTCCCGAGTGAACAGTCCACATCACAAAATGATTATACGTAATTTGTTACTATTGGCAGTGTCTGTTCAGGAAAGGCCAAGGACTGAGCTAGCATGAACAATGAATTAGCTCTTACCTTTTACATTTTATTTCCTCCCTCTTTACAGTTGTAATTTTATTATCCTGTCTCTAAAACATTCAGGGGATGAAATTATCATTCATTATAAGTACTAATACTTCCTGAAGATGAACTAAAATGGTTAATTTTTTTTTTTAATGTAGGTGCCCCAGTCACTGAACATCCCCACCTATCCATGGGTGTTTAATATCTACTCATCACTTCTCTGCCAAGAATTCGGATATTGCTGAGTACTTTCCAAAGCTTGACCATAAAAAGTCCCATTTAAATTAAAGAGGAGAGTGTGAGCTTTCCCAGCTCTCAGGCAGCCTTGCAGCTACATTTAAATAGCATTGGTATATAAAGCACTTCATGTTACAGTGTTCTGTTTTTATAAAATATTATTTCCAAAGGATTCTCATTTTACATTAAATCCTTACAGTATTTGTGACAGGTATGTTTGATCACCAAACCTTCTTCGTGTATTCACTTCCACAGATGAATCAGTCTATTCACAGGTATTCACTATAGGAAAATCATTCAATGCCTGTGCCTCATGGGGCACTATACATACAATCTCAGTTCACTTGAAAGGGATCTCAGTTAATGTTGCTTAATGTTTCTGTCAAAAAGAAGGACTAAGTAAAGTAAACTGAAAGCAGCCAGTAACTGAGCTCTTTGTGATTCTGGAAGACATTGTACCTGAACAAAGAAAAAATGTTTATTTCTAGAAGGTTAGTTCCACTAGGTTTGAATTCCAAAAGTGACCTTTAAGTCATTTGCACACGCAATCAAAAATTTTTACTCTTAGAATTTGAGTCTTTTCCCTTTGGTATTACTTATCCTCGGAACATTCAAGACTGATTCTGCTACTCAACACAGTATCATGGTGATGTAAAAAAAAAAAGCAGGTACTGGGAGCCAACATATGCTTCTGGAATCCATTTGGTGCACACTCTGCCAAAATAATTTGTTGAAAAAATTTACAGCTTCTGTAGATTTTTCAGTTTTGTTCAAGTAATTTTCAATCAGCGTTCTTTTTAGTCTAAGACGGGGTGGTTGTCTCCCTAGAGAGGGAAAGTAGAATCAAAGCCAAAACTAAGATGGCAAACGTGGGGATCCTCATGCCCAGAAAAGGGTAACTCTGTAGTTTAAGGATCAATGGGAAGAGAATGGGAAAGTGCTATCTGCTGATTCCATCACCTATAAGAAATAGTTGGCTATGCGCCATTTCAGATGTATTTCTCCCCAGCGTTAGTGAAAAGTAGTTCCTTCCCATTCACTCTTATCCTAAGTCTCATTCTAGCACAAGTGGTAAGTGAAAGTGCTTCCAACAGAAATCAATAGTTTCTTCCTTTACCATACTTCCCAGAAAGCAAGATAGTCGCATCCTATTTTTCAAAGATAGTGACTGAACCTAAAAATAGAAAAAAAAATTAATAATTTTAAGCATTTTCCATGTCAGTATTGCAAACTCTAATTTTCCTAAACTCTGCTTTTTATAAAATCATTTCAGTTTGTTTCTTAACTGGATAACTGTGCAAAGAAATGAGAATAAGCTTACACTGAAAAATCATCTGTCATTAGAAAGAGCTGAACACACATTGGGATGTAAAGTTTGAGTGTTGTTTTCTGATTGACCCTGTGCAAGCTGAGTTGTTTAAAGACATATCTATGTAGACATGGCAATATTTCTCAGAGCTTCGAAATAGCTTGTTACTAGCCATGCCACTCATGCTAAGCATATGCTATTATAGCATAGTAGCATTTCTGTATCTACTTTATATTACAGCATTTAGCATCTCTGCATCTAGCATTACTCATTTAAAAATCCACTAGCTGGAAGGTCCCTGTACTTAAACTGGCTTTTTTCAGCATCAGAACTGCATAATGTCTATTTTTGTGGATTTTTTTCTAGACAACAAACTTCTTGCTCAACTCCTGTGGGTAGGATTAATGGCAGAGTTTAAAGGACAAGCTGTGTGATCTATCAAAAGTGTACATGCTGAGATCTTAGAAAAACATGACCACATCTTGTGTGTTACTGTGAATTAGGGTGGCAAAAGGGCTGGATTGCTGCACAGTCAGAAAACTGGTAAGAGTGAGTTATATGTCGAATGTTGGCTTTTTGCGTGATGTGGTACACACGTCTGAGAAAGAGTCTATATTGCAAGGAAATTACAATGTAGTGCAAATACCAATGAAATAGCTCACACACAGAGCCAGATTCACACACACTTGCACAGACTGGAACTCCACTGACATTCCTGAAATTGTTACTGGGATAAATTTGGTTGATGTGTAGTAGTCCATCTGGTGTTTATACAAGTTTGACATGATGTATGGTCTTGCTCAGGTAATTTTTGAAACTATTATATCAGAAGAAGTGCATGCTAAATAAGAGATAAGTGCATTAGAAGAGGGAGGTTAGGAATGGCATGGGAGAAGTCACGAAGATAAAATGCTGTACATTTCTCAACAGCAACCTTCCTGTTGATTAAGAAGTGGCACTGATGGTATCCTTGCTTTAATGAGACTTCAAGATGAGTGATGTACACACCAATTCCTTTGTTTTTCAGCTCTTAGGCAAGTGAATAAAATAATGGTAAAGTTCTTTCATTAACTTGCACAGTTTATTCATTATTCGATGCTTTTATTTAGTACCTAATATATACTGTTAACTTGGGAATTGTGTCTGTCCTGCAATGGACATGATGAAAACTGTGTATCTTCCCCCACCTATTGTGTTCTTTACCTTTAATTTGCAGGTTTTCTTTGCTTCTAGTTTTTCTGTTTCAATGATCTTTTAATAAAACCTTCATCTCTTAATTTTCTCTTATTACATCAATCTTTCTACTCATTTCTGACTACCTTTATTAATGTAACATAGCTCTGTTCCCTCTTTTTTATTCTTTCCTGCATATAGTACTATGACCATTCATTAAACCTTCACCTCATTGTTTATTAGTCTCATTAAAGACTGCTTTGTTAAACATATTGCCACTTTTTGAGTTTTTAGTCACTGTGTAATCCTACAGGTTTACTACAGCAAATTGTTTAATAAATCTGTCAGAATATATGTCCATGAGGGAAGATTCACATGTAAGCACATCACAACAGACATAGAAAACAATGAAAATCAATGAAATGCTACACTGTTTAGCTGTATATATGTATTTTTGGAGAAGTAAATGAATTCTCTATTTAGCAATTATTTTGTTAACAAAGGAAATTTCCTTATGGCTTCCATCTCTATCTGTTAAGAAGACCTTCTCCTGTCTTTCTGATATGTCTTTGTAGTTAACTTCTGGTGTTACAAAGATAGTAAATGGTGTGATTATGAGGATTTTTCTCAATCTAGTGAGAAAAGGAGTAAATTTTGAGTTGAGTTTTCTCACAAAGCTAATCTTTTCCACTATGTCAATGATAGTGGATGGAATTTTAATTTTAAAGATATAGATAATATCACACATATAAATAATTGTTTTAAGGCTCTGAAAACTCAAAGTGTTAATAATTTTAGCCTTAAAATAGCCCTGTGAAGTAAGGTAACACTCTCTTTGTGTTCACATGCGGTTATTGAGACGTGGAAGAATAAAATCACCTTCAGAGATCATTCTTCACACTAAGCTCTTTATTTCCCATTTATACAGGGTCGTTGTAGAAACAGGTTGGTTTTCAGAGATTGTTAGAGTTTGCACGTCATCCCATACTCACCCCAGCACTTCTTAAAGAAGAATTTTAACAGTCATGGAATTTCCTGTTCCTATTTTTAAAATAAAATCATTAAACAAATGAAAATATATTTGCTGCTTGTTTTGAAATCAGTTAAAAGTCAAATGAGAAGTCAGTAAGAGAGCTTTGAATGATCTGTCTCTGTTTTGTGTCTTCATCACAAAAATATTTTTTCCCATGCTGTCACTCACTCATTCAAGTTACTATCCCTGATCTAGTCAAGTCATCAACAGCCTGCGTAAGAATTAGATTTGACAGGGTAATCCTCAGTCAGAGAGAGGATCAATGAAAAGTGGATACATTTTTGGGATGCCTCTTCATTTGCTGGGCTGCTCTGTTTTGGATATTGTGCCACAATGAATGATCCATGCATTAAACTAAGAGTTTGTCTTTTGTCTTGTTGCCTACATAATTAAGCAATTGATACCTGTTTGGAGACTCAGTTATAGTTTTGTTTCCTGGAATTGAACTTATTGCCTCTGCAGGTTCAGAGGTTGATTTTATGGTCTGTGGCCAGGATACTGGGCTTGAATGTTTCCGTAACCTCTCATTGTATAGTCCATAAAATTGCAGCCTGATTTACTTATAAATGTGCATTTAGAACATGATTGCACTATATTTTGATATCAAACTAACATTTCACAGAAGAAAAGGACTGAACCGAGCTTTACAATCTGAAGGCAGAATAACAATAATTAATGCTTCTATTACTCTGTTTAAACAGAATATATATTAAGCAGAAGACAGGCAATTAATCCCACTTGAAAGAATATACACTACTCATCACTCATTTATGAATTCTTCAGTCTCTGCATAAAAGCAGTATCTCAAACAAAGCTAAAATACCTTAGGTACAGTAACAGGCTAGGTCCTCAGATTCTTATTTAGATGAAATTCATGAGTATATTTTTATAAGGATTACAGGATCAGGCCTAAGGAGTAGCATTAGCTCAGTGAGAACTGAACCTACATTTATAAAGCTGTGTGACATTTTTCCTGTTGTCAGCCATGTTAAGGAATTTTCATCTCAAATTGGAATGTTGAACCACACAATGGCATTTTCCCAATATGTGAATAAAGTTTACACTCTATTTCTTAACTGTTAATATAAAAATGTGTTCATTTTAGTTTAAAAATAAAACATTATTCCTAGTAGAATACATTCTAATGTAGATTAAATATTTTGATGTTTTAAATTTGAGTTCATGCATATAATTGCTTATAGTTGTTGCTAGAACAGAATGTGAAGAATTTTTATAGATGGCTCTTTCCCCAATAGATTTAATATTAAAGATATTATCCTTTTACTTTCACTACATATGGAATATTATGACAGCTTATCATATAAGCTAGTTATTTAGAAGTTGTATATTCCCTTTTACAGACATTGTTCCAGCATCATTTAAACACAATTTTTCCTTGTGAATCATTAATGTTTTAAGGTATTTCTTTTGCCTCCTAGAGAAACTATATCTGGGGATTAACAAGATTGTTCACTGGAATTCATGTGGAAGCATAACTGCAGTAGCTGAGAAATGATCATGTTTCCTTTTAGTTCTCAGCAAGAGTAATTGAATGTTGAATATCTTACTAAATGCTGGACTGTGACAGTGTGTTAACACTCCGACTATCTCCTAACAGCAGGGCAATTATTTGCTGAGTGGGATTTTTATAAATCCCCTGGCAGTAGTATGTCCTGATAATTATGATGAAGTGCACTGGTCAGTGTTGATTCAGCAATCCCATCTCTAGCAAATATTTCATTCACAGCTCTCCTTCATGCTTTTACTTTTATGGCTTTTAAAGATCTCTTACCTCTCTTCTCAGCTTGCCTGGTTTTCTTTACAAATTACAGTGGAGCAAAAAAGGATTTTTATGTTAAGTCCCTATTTTTTGAAGTCTTTTCCTTCTTGTTTAACTCCTCATTAAAAGACCAGAATGAGAAAATAGGACTTTATTTAGGTTCTTACTGTGACAATCACTTGCAAAGGCTTCCTCCCTCAGACCCATTTTTTCCAAGATTAAATGACAGTTAAATTGAACATTTATATTAATTTTGTGTGTTGATTATTTCAAAATTTATTATTGTTAAGTTACAATAAAAATATTTTAAAGATATGAGGATACACTTTCTATTGACTTCATGCTCACATTTTATCTTCAACTCAACTCCATCGATTTTTAATTTTGCATATGTGTAATTATTTGCAGTGCAGTAGCTACACTACCCATTAGGGCATGTTTTGTTTGAAATTTCATATGTAAGCTTTAAAAGCTCAGAAAAAAAAAAGAACAAAGAATAAGAAATAATACATTCATAAATAAAAATTGTAACATCTTAAAACTGCTAACATTTTATTATATCACTTGGGATCAGCGATCTTTCCTGAGCATAATTAACATAATCAACACAGCCTTGTCTTTCCCTTTCTACCTGCACCTTTTTCTGTCCTTTCTTCCTTCCTTCTTTGTATTTCTATTGCTGTTCCTTTCCTTCATAGTTCAGCATTCCAGGCAAGCTCCTTAATAATTTCTTTGTTGTGTTCTGGGAAAAAACAGTTAAGTCTTTCCCTCCATATAGAAATGATAAGCAGGAAAAGACAAAAATGGATATTCTACAGCATAGACTAAACATAGGATTAGAGGTGGAAGTGATACACACTATAAAAAACCAAACCAAACCAAACCAATGAATCTTTTCTTTGCTAATGTTCATTAATATTTGTTTTCTTATGATTTTTTTTCTTTCTTTATATGCCACCATTAATTACAAAGATAAGAAAATGATTGGGAGGAAACTAAATGATAGTGTGTTAGAAATGCAAAATGATTCAAAATATTAATGTAATGTTAAGGATGACTGGGTAACAAATGGTACATTTGCCAGTATGCTTGACCTGGCACAATTAATATTCCAGGTCATGCTTGGGTTTTCATGATGGAAGGTCTGAGGCAGAGAATTCTAGGGGAAAAAATATATCTATTGTATAACTCATTTCTCTCTCCCCCCTTTTTTTTTTTTTATTTTCCCTGACGAGTCAGAACCATAGTCTTAAAAAAAAAAAGAAAATCTGTGCTTTCACACCTCATTTGCCATACTCACCACTGGGCCACCATTTACCAGAAGGGCCTGATGCAAGGAGGTCAGTAAGAAGCTATTAGCAGAGTCCCCTCCTGAGATTTCTTTGGTCTTATTGAGGTGGAAGTTAGCATGACAGTACTGCAAATAACTCAGTTGTCAGTTTTTAAACAGTTAGCACAGATTTCCCCATAGTGTTTGTCACTTTAGAAAATTGTTCCTGGAAATGAAGTCCCAGGAAGCTGGCTTTGACAGAGGCCCTTCTTAGTTGTGAAGAACATGGGCATAGAAAAATGTGTCGTTCTCCCTGCAGACAAGAGGCACTTTTTGTAACCTAAGTTTTTGGAGGGTAACATATTTTTTTACAAACTAGAGATGAGGAAAGTATGGGAATCAAAGTACGAGGTATTAACTCAGGACAGGTACTCTTCTACCGTTGAAAAAGCAGTATTAACTACAATGGGTTTGTAGTTGAGACAACATTGTACTAAAGTAGGGAAAAGATAAACTATCGCTTTTAACACATTGTACTGGTCTCAAGAAGATATGCAAATTTATTAAGTACCAAAAGCTTTGAACCTCCAGATTCTTAGGTTTCTTCAGACTGCCAGCTCCCTGCAGAGGACAGAGTGAATAGGGCATCCATCAGCCCTCATCACATGTGCGAGAAACTACAAAAACATGACTCTGATTTGCAGAGATATTTAAAAATGAATGGAAGCAATTTTGCCAGAGATTGGTTTGAACTACAAGGTAGAACCAAACTCATCCCCTTGTCTCTCCTGCCAAACTTTTCCAATTTTAAATCTAGGCCTAAAACCTTACCACAAACCTTGGAGAATTTAGAGTAAATTAGTATTCATTTTATCTATGTAGACACTAACTCTGCATATTTTTCTGTTATCTGTCTGTTTGAATACTTGAATATATATGATTAAAATGCAAACTAATTAACAATGATTGATTAAAAAAAAAAATTAAAATGCACTTTATAATAAATTTGGACCTAGATCTTGCAAAGAGTTTTGACTGTAGAAGAAGAAATGACTTTTAAAGTGCCCAACTAGCCTTACTAAAACTCCAAGTCAATTTTCATAGTTGGTACACTATCTGTGTGTTTAACCTGATAGTATGTAAAAAACAGCAAAAGATGGCTTTTTGTTAAGGCACCTTTTCAGCAATAATGATTCATGACACTGCATCACTGGATTCCTACACAAATTATGGCTAATTTTGGTGTCATTAAAAGTGCTAAAAGCCAATCCTGTTTGGGATACTCAGCAGCGTATCACTGTGTTTGAACACTTTATGAACTGTAGTTTTTTTCTTTTTTTTTTTTTTTTTTTTACTGCCAAACATTTGAACAAAGGAATATCAGGTAGCATATACACAGTATCTCAATATAGGTTGCAAAATGCATTTTCAGAAACCCATTATAATCATGGACCCATTTGTACTTGCTCTAAGTATGACTAACAAGAACAACGCCATTTCTTAGAACCCAGACAACATATTACTTTAAAGTTATTCTTGCCTGTAACTCTTCAGAGGAAAAATGTTTATATTATTTAAGATGTTGGGTTTTTCCACCTTGGGAAAAAAAAAAACAACCCAAACCCACAAAAAAAAAAAAAAAAAAAAAAAACAAAACCACAAAAACCCACAAAAAAAAAAAAAACAAAACCACAAAAACCCACAAAAAACCCTGTCCTATAGAGATTGACATAATCTAAATTTTTTGGTTAAAATTTCCTTCCCAATTAGCTCTCTGATTTTTTTTTCATTTTCTGTTTTCATGAAAAGCATTAAAAATAGGTGTAAATTTTGGACAGATGTAGCCCTGATCAAGATTTGCTACTGATCAAAAAATCCATGCCTGCCACCTTCGGAGAGTTGTTATTACGCTATAGTGGTTTATTCTAGATCATCCTGATTCTCAGCAATGCACACAGAGATGCTTTTCTTCCGGAAAACATTTACATTTCTAGTGACATTGTATTTTTCTATAAAATGTGTGTTTCACCGACACGTGTTGGGAGAGCAATGTCTGTCCCTCTAGCTGGGGACCTCCGCAGATGCATGGCATGGCCAGAATGCACAGTCTCCACAACAGGCAGGATACAGCAGCTGAACATAGGTGGGGTATGAATGGGTGGAAAGATGAAGTAACAATAAAATGAGCAGTTCAGTAAAACGTGAAAGAAGGTATTGACAGCCAATGGCACAAATTCATTGATCAGAGTGTAGGGAGATGCAATGGTCATGGTAGGACTAATGGGCGAAGAGCCATAGTGATCATGGCATAGACTTGGTTTGTATATCTCCAGCGTGGAATCTAATTTGGATGGAAGACCTTGACTGTGGCATTTCATATTGGAAAGAACTTGTGTAACAAGTGTATAGTGTAAATGCATTCAGTAATTGTGGAACAATGTGATAAAGCCTGAGACTTCGTACGGAACTTGTGTTTGTGTAGCATTTCCACCCAGTGTTCACAAGCAAAATGTACTTGGCTGACAGGAAAATTGCATGTGCGGAATGCTGCAAAAATAATAACAGCATTAGGAGAATCTGTAACTTGATGAGGTGTTTATGTAAGACCCAGATTTGTAGAACCAAACTTTTAAGATGCAGCTGGATTTTACAGATCATAAAGATGGAGCTGCAATTTCGCATTCACACCAGAGATTCTGCTTGCCTGCTATTCGAAGCATGGGTCCCTGCCATTTTTAGTTCAGCATCTTGGAGAGAGGAAGGAACAACCGGTGGTTGTTTGGCATACATATGCTTCCTCCACTTATCTCTATTCATGTCCTCTTTCCCATTCCACATTTAGACGGATAGTGCAGTGGAAGAGTTTATAGGGTTTGCACTAAGAGGGGAACATAGAGGGCCAAAATAAATTGTCATTAGGGCCAGATCACTTGCAGCATTGAAGAATATAGCCCATAAAATTTTGAATAACCCAACAATATTTTTGATAAGCTACTATATCCAAATATTTTTGTCCATTAAACAATAAGTTTTATATGGGCCTTATTTAACTGTTTTGACATGAGAAATTGGAACTTCCTAGTGGGATATGTTAATGAAAAATGCATTAGAGCTAATTGGGGAGTGTTCAATCTTCTCAGCCCCAAGAGATTAATACTTTATGAGGAAGCTGATGCTCTACTTAGTTTTCTCATGGGTTCTCAGTAGTGGTCCAAAGGAGAAATGCAATATTTTTAACATTTACTCTTTTCCTTATCTTTCACCACATCACAAAACTGATTTCTTTTCCCACTATTTTTAATCAATACTTCTTAGCAATTAAAATTATGATAAATGCAAAGGACATTGCATTTTAACTGAGCAAATCTACTTTAAAATTCTTAAAAATACTCTGAGTATATTGTTGTAGAAAATACTGTTATCCTTAAAGCAACTGAGTATATTTTAATTAATTTTTGCCAGGTGTATTTTAAGCATATATCATCTGTTTTATAGGTGATTTAGTGGCTTTTGTGCAATATAGTCTAGGATTTCTTGTGTTTAACAGTTCATAATTAATTCAGTCAACTCACATATGTCTGTTTAAGAATTGTTTACATACAAACGATAAAATCCCTATGTTTATAGGAATGATTTAGAACAGTCTGCCACATGATTTTGATTTGCCAGATATTCACAGATTGTTAATGATACAGATTACTAGTTCAGAATTTGAAATGTATGCTTTATATAATAATTATTGTATTAGATCACACTAGTGTTGTAATTAATTATTCTGAAAAAATTTAGTATCAAATTCAGTGAAGAATGAATCTTTCAGTTTAATTCACAATACAGAATTTATTACTCTAAATTTTGTTGTTTTTTTTTTTTCCCCACAAGTTTTATACTATTAAACCTAAACACATTTCAATAGTTATGGGAATTTAATGTGAACATTTTGTTGGAAAAAAGCGATTACTCTTTTTTGGTATTCTGTACATTTTTTTGTGTTTCCCCTTGAGTAATCACACAGTTTTACTTTTAAAATGCTGCAGTTTCCCCTGCCCTGGTCCATGTTATGAGTCAGATAGCACAGAGTTTAAAAGGATAAGAGTTATGTTTCCCTGTGTAAGCATTCATTTTGCTCTTTGAGTATGTGTTGTTCCTATTAGGTATACAATTTTAAATTAAATTTCAAACTAACTATAGTAGTTTGCCTTTAACACCAGCTGCAAATCTGTAAACTTCTAATTATCTTTAAAGGGAAAACTGGCATGTTTCTTTGACTACTGCTCTGGAGAGTGGAAGATTGAACATGACAGAAAGAAAACCTGGGTTTGACATACAGGAAGCTCTTACTTCCGTAAAATGAAAGTTACCCCCATCTGAAGTTCTGAAACCCAGGTTATACATTACATTATCCTATTGACACACTTCTGTAAATGTAATGCTGTCCCCAGATATACATTTAAACTAAAAATCTATCCCATATCAGTAATCATCACAAACTTTGTGTAGAACTGTTTATTATATAGGCTTTTCAAATTGTTTTGATATATAGAATCAATTAAAAAATGACTTTTAAGTTAGTTAAGTCAAAGATAACCCCATCTTCTGCTCAGATCGCAGGAATATACAATTCACCATTCAGAAAATCCCCAGATCCAATGGAACTGCTGCTACGAAAGTCAAAGCCATTGAGCCACAGACGGCGCCAAATGAATAGTCCCTTCACCTCTGAGCTCTATGACTGGCCAACTTGTACAAAGGCTCCAACCTTCTCGACAGCACAGCCTCTGCCACCTATTGGCAGACCGAAACCTCAGGTAATGTTTTTCAGTGTCTTTGAGACAGCTTTTGTTCATATCTTTTATCATAGATTATCACCGAATGTCTTGAGTTGGAAGGGACCCATAAGAATCATAGAGTCATAAAATTCCTTTTGTGGTTTTGTTTTTTTTATATAGATCTGGTGCTGGCATTCAGGATATAAAGCCTTTGAAACAGATTTATCTTAAAGAAAAAGAAGCTTAGGTGGTATGTAGAGATAGGGAAATATGATTCTTTAGACTTTACTTTTGTCTTTTGTGGAATAAAATACCATTTCCAATATTTCAAAGTGAAGACCAAATATAATTGAATATCAATATTATGGTTCAGTAGAGGTACAATTCTTAACTTCCAATGTTAAACAATAAAAAAGAAGGATAAATGAAAGGTAATAGGACAAATTAATGAGTTGTGATAACTTTTTCCTGGTTTTGCAATTGTTTTTCATATGAAAGCCAAGAGATATCCCCTCAGTATAAAGCAGTTCCTGCTTTTTTTTGTCCACTAGCTGTGTGTCAGATTTAATTACAAAAATTCCCACATATTGTTCTGCATCACAGTCAAGTTGTCCAGCTCCCATTCTTAACTTTCATGGTCTCAATTTTACTTTCAGTTGATACCAACATATGTTGCAGTTAGCTTTTTCCTCTTCTTTAAAGTAATGGAGATCTTTGAGATAATCCATCAGGGTGCATGTCCCACAAGATGACAGAACAGTTTTTGCAAACCTTATTATCAAAACCTGCTGGGAATATGCCTGATATAGACAGCAGTTAAATTTCTTTTTACATTGTTTACACAATGGCATGTAGCTTTTGCCAATAAATGCCTCATGCAGTTACTTTTAGGGTAGAAGTATTCTGTCTTACCCTATATTCTCAAGAATTTTTCAGTTTGCCCAATCTACTCAAACTTCTACTTACCTCACACATACACAATCAGTGCTAGTTTGACTTTGAATGACCACAATGTCTTCAGAACATCTTAAACTAGAGGGTTTTTTTGATACTCTGTCCTGTATTTAAATTTTTTCTTCTGTATTTTGCTTAGGAAAACAATGCTTCTAAATGAGTCCTTCTCAGCAACTTTCAATGAAGCTATCATTTAGCTGCAGAAATTAAACAACAATAATGAGTAATGAGCAATGTATAATATATCTTTATTGGCATTTTACTCCCCTGAATTGATATGGTTGTTTTCACTATATTATTACAGCCCTTGGTAGAGTTGATCTTAAGTGTGAACCACTGCTGGGTTCAAACCATGTGTGCACACACCCTGTGCCACAATGTGCCTGTGGCTTATTGGTGGCATCCACATTGTTCTTCAGTGGGGACAGCCGTGGGCATGCCGGCAAACTCACACAGAAGAGGCTATTCTCACTTCTATGTCATGACTAACTTGTCCGCAGCGGGACAAGTCTGTGTCAGTGTTAGGACACGAAGGCAAAGGCAGCTGGGTTAGTGCATGAGAAGATCCAGATCTGACAGAATTCCTCTGGAGAAGTAGAGGTGAGAGAGACCCATACTGCTTATAACAGTGAGGATCAGTGTCAGGGCAGTTCTCCACCTTTGTCCTTCCCTCCTGATGTTCCCTTTGTCCTTTCTCCCGATGTTCCCTACCTTAACTGCTTGAGTCTCCTCATCAAATGAACTCACTGACTTACATTAGAAATGAGACAAAGTGTGAGCTAACAAAACAGTTTGGGTGATCAGGGAGTCTGGAGTTGAGATAAATAAGACATTATAGCTCTACCTTCTGGGACCAAAGGGTCTATGACAGTCCTTCAGTGGGGTGTGACTGAATGCACTGCCTCTTGGGATAGAGGGGAAGATTTTGCTTAGTGGACATGGTACAGGAATCCTGCTTTTAAATAAAGATGGAAGTCAGAGGTTTTACATTGTTAAGTTCCTCTTGCAAGACTGCTTTACCATATATGAAGTACCTTACAAGCTTCTGTTTGGATCTGGAATATTTTATAGACCTTTCTAAGTTCAGACACACGCACAGAAGTCATGCACAGATAGCCTTTTAGAACAAACCAGAAGAGTTCTGTTTATTTTCTGCACCTCAAAGAGGGAATTTACTATATAATACTTTAATCCTTTCAGCACCCTGGGATGTACACCGTGGGGTAAATTTTCAAAGCACAGCGTGTGGATTTAGCTGCGCGACTCTTATTGATGTTAATGGGAGTCACACGGCTAAATCCCTGTACAACACTTTGACAATTTAGGGTTGTATGTCTAAGAAAAGGACGCTGGTTTGAGCTGATGAAACAGCTGGAAATGAAACCCCATCAGAACCCATCATCCTGAAAATAGTCTGGTGTGACAATAAGGAATTTAATTGCTAGATATACTTGTGTCCTAGTTCTCAGTGGTAATACTTTTTGGCACCAAGCTTCTTTTTCTAGTATCTATACAGCTCACCGTGAGTCACTTGTTACTCCACTGTTCTTTCAAGTATCTAAAATCTGTATTGCCCATAGGGTAGTAGAGTTTATATGAGAATATCAATTATATATGTTTAAAAGAACAAAAATTAACTCTCAGTTTTCCCTTAGGGAAATAGTTATTTAGAAATTTATAAGTAAACTCTGTGTAAGATGATAGTGTATTTAAAAGAAAAGTTTTAACGATGCTTATACATCAGTCAGATCTATAATTTTTATAACTGAGTTAACTAGTATTACAGTTTGATGGAAACACAGATAATGCTAAAATTAGTCATCTGTTCATTAAAAGGCATTAATAACAGAAAGCATATTGCCATTTTTAGGGGATTTTTTGCATGCTGTTAGCTGTTCTGGAATGGGGATGGTGAAAAATGCATGATTTCATGTAGATCATAATTTTTAGCAAGAGTTTCTGATTTTATGGTAAGGTAGTAAGAATGCTGATCTGCTAACCTTTATTTGGCAGACGAATCAGTGGCAAAAGATTTGTGCTACTCAGTACAAATTTCAAACATAAACTGTTCTGTGAGTTGCTTTCAGGGTGAAAAGTGTTGCTTGACTCCCTTCCTTCCTTTCCTAGCCTGACCTCCCCAGGAAGATTTTTGTTTTGAAGCCAGAAATGCTTGTAGGCACTGCCAAGTTGAAAACATTTGTGAGCACCATTCTGCCACAGATTCCACAAATTTTGAAGCCTGTCTTGTAAAATGAAAATAGTAAATGAGGTCTTACAGGTCTTGTCATCATAGGTATATGCCTTAGGTGACTATTGCTATGTAAGTTGCATCAAATACAGAGTTCAGAGGAACGGCAAAATCTGCAGGGAATGTTTAGAATTATCTTAGTATCCTAACATATATACTTTCATTAGGTCTGACACAGCCTTGCCTGAG
>NW_010225271.1:106366-173899 GCF_000690775.1 Eurypyga helias | reverse complement strand
TTCTCCTCTCCTTCCATTAGTAGCTGGACTCTATTAATTTCATTTGAACTATGGATTGAGAAAGCATTAGAAGGTCTTAGAAATTAAAGATGGAAAAAACCCCTTGCTTGGATATCCCATCTGGCCCTTACACTGGCAGTATATGAGTCAATATTTTACAATGAAAAAGAAATACAATATTCTGGCAGACTATTTTCTACAAGCAAACTTATTTATCTTCATATTATTTGATAACAGTACATTTCTTTATTTTTTTCCTCCATATATCCACAGCATGCAAGCATGTTGCAATGAAGGGTGTTCATATTTTATTATAAATTTTCAGGTTTTTTTTATAACTCGATCATCAGATTATGTATTACTAGAAAATTGGTTACTAGTTTTAGTGACCTGTTCTAGCATTGTTTATTCTCTCACAGTCGATGACGCTTTTCATTCTGTTTTTAAAGACTTATTGTGGTCATATCAAATAAACTTAAATTTTTACGCAGAAAATAAAAGCAAGAAAATACTTGCAAGAAGTGTAAATATTATGCTTATTTGCTTACTAGGGCCTTAAAAAAAGATCTCCAAATCATGGTGCTGTGCCTTTAAAAAGTAAAGTTCCAATAAAATTCCATTAACTATTTTCAAATGTAGCAATCCTCCTGTCCAGCTGTGAAAAGTACTAGATGATACTTATTTGCCATTTGTGTTATTTACGGTCCATGACTTTTATGGTAACTGGTTCCTATTATTGGTTTCTATTAATGTAAAACATAAGTGAACATAAATGAGGCGTGAATCATTTCTTTTTATTAGCCCCACAGTCTTCACTCAGTGCTTGCAGTAACTCCAGCTGTGACTTGTTAGTGATAACCTATTTAAAGAAGGATATCTTTAAGAATAAAAGCTGTGATTAGGATTCTTTGTCTGTTCATAGTTTCAGAAGGTTTCTCTAGTTCATTGCAGGATCAACAATGATGAAAATAAAATAAAAATTAATTAGCAATACTTCTAAATCCAGAGTTGCCACTAAACTATCCTGAGCGTAATGTGGCACTAATTATACTCCAGTTAAGTTCTTACTGGTTAGTACTAAAAGCAAGACATAGGAAACATCACTTTGACAGCACAGGAAAGGACTTCCTGCTGCTATTTATCTGTGCTGTTAAATGGTAGATGCTGATATGATCAGTTATTAAACAATATACGCTTGAAAACAGATACATATGTGTATAAATAGACTTGTGAAAGAATTATTAGTTTGCTTTTTTATTTTAAGAATAATTAATGGGGAATTAGATGTTTCAAAACTGGTCTATACAGTTATATTATTGAAGTTATTAGTTTGAATTGTATAATAACAATTATATTTTAAATCATTTATGAAGTTCCTTTCCAGGTAGCTTTGTAGTTAAAGCATTATTTATCCCATGAAAAGGAAAACACTTAAGCTTTCTGCTTTAGCAGAATCTAGATGCCGTTAATACTTGTGTATCAAATTTTATTTCACCAATATTTTTTCTTAAGAAAATCCAAGTTTTCCTAATCAGTTCTAACAATGTATTGCTTTAAAATAATAACTACTTATTAGTAGTTAAATAAATCTGGAGTGCACATTTCTCATCCTTAGCTTTAGGGCATTTTATCAACCTTTGTGTTGTCTGTAATTCTCTATCAAAATGAACTGCTTTAATTATTTTGGAAGAAAAATCTTGCTATACTTCCCAGACACTGTGTGTCCTCTTTCATCAGTGATGCGTCATGAATAAGAGAAGAAAATAAAAGAACTGAAACCCCACAATAAAGCACATTATCCGATACCTTTTAGGGGCCTTTCCGTGATACCGCTGAGGTATTGCGGCAGCGCTACAAGCCTTTGGAAACAACCTTGCGAGTGGCAGCATCAATCAATTCACCACTAGAGAAGGCCAGAGAGGAAATGAAAAGGGAGGAATGGAGAAACCGTATACATGACAATGAGTAAGTTCTTTGTTTTTTCTTATATTGTTATGAGATGTTTTCTTTACTCCGTTGCTTTCAGAAACCTTTCATGCCTGACAAAATGAAATGTCAAACCTGACAGCTTACTAGCAAACATTCTATGTACATACTTCTAAATTCTGTGTCCTTAGATTATAAAGTGTTCAGGGCAGAGACCCTATCTTGTAATTGTGTAACATCTGCCATCCATACCTGCGAATCTATAGAAGAACTTGTAATAATAATAATATGAGATGCAACAGATGGTCTTAGTGGGAAATAAGAAAACAAATGCAAATTCTGTTTTGCCACATGCACCTTGCCAAGGGAAAAATACTGTTTCAGTCTTCGTATTCAGGGAGCTTACAGTCTATGGCAGGAAAAAATGGTGTTGCATGCCAATGAGACTTGCTTTCTCTCCCAGTAGACTACCAAAGCTCACTTGGAAGGGAAGGGAGCATATGTTGCACATGTTAGAACATGATGCAAAAACTGTAATCATCTTTGAAGCAGTTTGGTTTCCTAAGCCATAGCATCTGTAATAGTGTCAGATGGGCCAGTTCTTTTCCATACAATCCCAAATACAGACATAATCCATCCCAAAAGATTTCAGGCTTCGGTCCTAGAAGATTTAAGGCTATTGCCAAAACAGTTCCAATTCAGTTTTTATCATAATGGAATTCTTTTGTACAATCATAATGAAAGCCTATTAAGTCACTTGCTCTGACTTCACAGTTAACTAGAAAAAAATAATGTTCTGTCAACTTTTCCCCTGAATTCACTGCTCTTGGCAACCCTTTGATGCTTTAATACCAGAATTCAGGGCAGAAAGGAATCACTCTTCCTCATAAACAGGCTGAGATGCATGGATTCACTGGGACGTGCGACATTTTGCTATCTTTGTTGTGTTTCAGGCTTTTCTATCAGCTCCATGTTACCATGTATCAGCTTCAGGACTGTGACTTAAGAATACCAGAATCAATTGCATTTGCATGGTTTAGCTTTTATGGTTTTATTTGTTGGATCTTTTTTTATCACATTTTCCCCAATTTAATATTAACAGTGACTTTAAATGGAAATCCAATTAAAAAACAGTTTTGAAAGAAAAAAATCTTTTAGTTCAGCTACATTTAGGTAATGTTACCTTTTATATTTGGTGGCAAAAATGCAATATAGTACTTCTTATTCCTTTCATACCAGAACCATAACTGAGTTAACTTACAAGTAAAATCTCTTCATCCCTGTATTCATTGACTTATTAGAGAGAGGGGAAAGCAGCTTAACTTTCATGTCTCAGCTTAAATCTGGGCCAATTTTCTATTTATTTATTTTTATTTCCAGCTTCTGCTGATGAAATCTAAAAAAAACCCCACTGGATAATAATTAAGATACTACCTCTTATTTAAACTTTTCTTTCTACTGAATAAGTTTTGACTAATGCAGTCCAAGTGAGGGTGCATGATGTCCATCATTTATTGGCATGACTATATTGCCCAGTCTTTATTTGATGAGATTTACCCCAAAGATCACTGTGTCAACAGTTGCAAAAGGTCAGATTTAGTAATACGTATTTCACTGACTCTCTTCAGTAAGTGAATTGTGAAGGCTTTGTTCTTTTACGGTTTAAATTTGGAGTCTCCAATTTTGACAGATTTTAATTTATCAGGAGTCTTTGTTTACCTTGTGGGTAAGGAAGCATTTAGCATCACCCTTAATGCACAGAAGCAGTGTCCCAACACCAGTGATTCTCAGCTTCATGCACACTAAGAGCATAGGGTGTTACACATTTTTCAGGCTATGATCATTCCGTTTGTGCTTCAGATTCAACCAGCCATGAAAGGGTCACAACTGTAACCTTGAAAAGGTGATGACAGAGTTGCAGGTCACCATCAGGACCAACACATACTAGTAATGCTGCAGCCTCTGTGTGGGATGCTGGTCTCCAGGGAACAGTCAGCAAATGGTTACTCTGATTCTGCAGTAGTTTTTCCTCGACAGTGTCTATTATGAATTGACAAATTTCTGTCTCTTCCTATGTAATTGTGTACTTTGGGACTGTATCTCTTCCTGGTAGATCTTCCTATGCTGATTATTCTTCTATTTTAGAAAATAAGGAGAGAACAAACAGCAGAAGTGTGTGGCATTTGTTGAGAAAGCTTGTGTTTGCATAAAATGACAAATTGAATCATTGATCTGTACATTTCCAGAGTGAGTATCGTGTGATATCTAAGACAGAAAAATCATCAGTGCATACCTGCAATTTCTGACAACATTCAGAATTGCCACTCACCTCTGATTATCAGAGTTCTTTAAAGTGGTAATAGGTGTTCTCTAAGTGTTTCAAGCTCTGAGAAAGTTTTTGCTTCTGATAAAATGCAGAAATAATTGAAGATGTGGGCGAGGTTGGGGCAGGTGGAAGCAGTACAAATGAAAGCAAGAGAGAAATGTTGTGCTTGCTTAAAGCAACTGCTGGAATTTCCTATTTTGTAATGAAAGAGCAACTGGGTAATCTAGCCTAATAAGAATGATTCCTTTTTTTCATGTAATTGAAGCTGTTACTGCCTTATTGTGCTATTTTTCATACAAATGAAGTGATTTCCCCCTCCGCTTGGATAGGAATGACAATTGCACTCCTTTGGGATGGCCACTTAATAAACTAGTGTCTAGTGTGAGACACCAACTGCTGGATCCAGCAGATTTAGATCACTAAGCATGAAAAGTTCTTTGCTCAGTTGCATGCAGCTGAATGCTGGCCTAATTTTCCAGAGGAAAAAATATAAATTATTTTCATTAACTTTGCTGAAGTCTGTCTCACGTAATAAGCCTCATGCTTCGAAGTATACTGTTAAACATCTTTATAAAGTCAACATACGTCAGAATGGGATGCAATGTGGTGATAGAATAGGGATAAACCAGCAATAGTGTAAGGCTGAGGCTTCCTGATTTATTGCAGTCTTCCGGTGTGACATCAGGCAAGTCACCTCAGCCTCTGGCTCCCTCCGTGCTCAGTGGAGACAGCCAAGCTAGACCTAAACGCGCGGGTTCACTGGCGTGCAGCACGGTGCCAGGTTTGCACACCCTGCCTCTCACACACTGGGTGAACATTGCAGCACCAAGCTCCTCGCGGGCTCATTCTTGACCAGACGATGCTGTCCATTAGCGCCAGCTTAGGTGCTTCTGTGCTGCAGAGTGCTGTGCAGGGAAGGTACACCTACAGAGAAGCTAATGATCTAAGGATGGTCTACACTTGGAGAGCATCCGTGTTATGTGCTGCCTGGTATTAATAAAATTTTAAAAGCAAATCACTTTGCTAAAATTAAAAATTTTAAAAAATCTTTTGATTTCTGTATTTATAACATCTTTTACTGCATTTCTGACTTAGCTGCAGTGAAAATAGCTACTATTTTTTTTTGTCATACACAAATATAGCACATCTGAAAACTTTCTTCAAATTATACTTAGTTTTTCATATGCTTTGCAACTTCAGCAATTTACATATTTTCCGGACTGTTATTGTATTATCATAAACAGGGATTATCATATATTTTCAGATAATGTTTTCTTAACAATTCAACTTCTATTTGTAACTCTTCCATTTATTTTAATTACTAGCACAGTGTGCAACATTTATTAATCAGCAGAGTCTTTTTAAGTTAAAATACTAAATTAGCTAACCCCATTAACACAGAATACTCCAAACAAGCAGTAATAGGAGAGGTAGTTACTGTGCAAATCGTATTATACATGCGGGTGCTCTAGGGCACAGTTAAGCATGATTACCCTCTTTTGATCCAGTATTCCTCTGCTTCTTCCAGCTAATTTCCACTGGAAATTTACAAAGTAGCGCCTTCATTTTTCCATCTTAATTTTTCTAATGAAGTTCTGGTACTTTATAACACTGGGGATGCAGATAATAAGTCTGTGTATAATTAAGAAGTTCGAAAATTTGCTGCAGAAGAGATCTCTTCTACTTCCTACAAGAACTAGACTATGTTTTTTCCTTGCCATTTTACATTATCATAGATAGGGGTTAAACAAAAAAAGCCAGAGGATTCTTGGATTTACTGACGTTAGGATAAAAGCAATCGCTAGTTTAATTAAAAGGTATGTATTTATTATATTACTGTAGACAATATTTTAAACAATGCATTCAAAATAAGTTTCTTAGGGCAAAAACACTGCACTAATGCAAGTCTGACTAGATATGTGAAGTAAAATATTCTGTCTTTATTTTTGTAAATAATACTTTGATTTTAATATCCACTCATTATGAACTAATTAATGGCTGCCCTGCTTCAGTTGTTTTGCTATGGAAAACCATTGTGCTTTCTCCTTTGTTGCCTGAGTGAAAAGATAGACACGTTTGGGTTTGATGAAGAAATTACTTCAGATATAACCCAAACTTGAAGCTTAAAAACAATGTAATGTTTTATTTAGAGAGAGAAAAAAAAAAAGAAGATAAAAGATTCACAGCTTTCTGATAAAGCGTAGTTTGTTTGGAGTTAATTGTTCATGGTTGTGTTCAAAGTGAGATAAAATTATTTTATTTGAATTAGATCAAGACAACAAGGAATTTAATTGCTGTTGCATAGAATTGCTTTAGATAAGAACAACACTATCACACATCTAGAGTTAGGATTTTGATAGTATTTTTACTACTAAATTACAAAAAAGTACAGTACATGCAAATATGATGAAAGTTTGAAAACCCATGTACGCAGAATACTCCTAGCTCTCTGGTTTTAATATTTTGTGCCTTGTCAGTGCAGTAGGTATGGCAGCCTGGCAGTAGATCTGCAGCCAGTTCTTTCTCAGAAGCCTGGGTACAGTTTGAAGCATTTCTGGTATCAGGATTCCATGCTCGTGCTGCTAGGCTGCTGGGATTTTGCCTCTTGGGCAGGTCCACAGAACGTGCTGAAGGATGACACCATTTATTTGCTGCCATCTAAATTCAAGAAAAAGAGAATGCCTCTGAGCTGTGCCATGTTGGTAGGTACCATCGAGCACTGGGCTGCTGCCAGCCAGCAGTAGATGATGGAGCTGACAAATCCTCCTTCCTGTTCGTGCTGCTGCTCTCTCATATTGTCACAGATACCAGTGCCCAGCATCTCCTCCTGCTTCTATGGCCTTGGTTGGTCCAATTGGAAAGCCTTGAGCATGTGAAAGGCCTTTTCCATCTCCTGTGGCAGTAGTGAGAGATGTTACAATAAAAGAGACAGAAAGGAGGGAAGAAATGCTAGGTGAGAAGATGCAGGAAGAAAGATCATGAGAGGATAAAAATGTGGGGAAAAGGATTAGAAAGGTGAAATTGATGGTAGCAGGGAGGTGTAGGATAGGATGAGGGAAGAGAGAAAACAATTTTTATTTTTCTTAACAAAAGATATGTGGGGTATCTTTTGAAATTTAAATACATGCCACTAGCAGCTGTTAGGTCCAGCCTGGGCTACTAAGTTGAGGCTTTTTAAACACTAATTACGTTCAACATAGTGTGGTCCTGGCACAAGTGCATCTGGCCTTCATTACTAGTGACACTGCCAGCTTTGGTCCTGGTCCTTCCTCACACTGTGTATATGTAATACTGCTATTTGTAGAACCTGAGATAGTTCTCCATTTTTAGATCCAACTCTTAACCTGTGTCTTGAATGTATTCTTTGGCATATCTCTCATTCAAGCTTTTGTGGTGGGTGAAAAGAAATAATTTTTCATGTTTAAATTTATTTCTTCAGGGAAAGTTCACCTCCCATTAAATCATCAACTTCTGGAAAGGCTCAGCTTATACTGACTGTGTTTTACGGCACAATATAACATCAATGTGGAATTTAGTTCTTCGATCCTATGACTTCTGTCTCTGTCATATTTACTGAAAGCCTTTAAGAATTTCTGAGTTTACACTTAAATCACGAGGAAAGGCTGAAACCCAGATGTAAAAACCCTGTAAGTGAGCTTTTTGTGGAAAAAAGTACTGAGGTCTAAACTTTTGCAGTTGATAATGGAATCATACTATTGGCTGGTTTTAATTTTCTTCTCCTTCCATCACCCACTTCTGTCACATTCAGAGCACATGCTGCCATTAATTTGGGGAAAAGCTGTGTCATGTGTAAATACAGAGCTACAGAACACAATACCGTTCTTGAAGTGTTTTGAGCTGCTATTGCTTTTTACTGTTATTATTGGTTGTGGGGGTATAATGACTTTTGTATGACTCCCATTAATTTTTTTAACACAAAAAATTGTTTTAATGTTCTTTTTAATTATCTATTCACACAGAGTAATGAAAATTCTTACTTGCTTCAAAGAGACATTTAATTTGCAAGCTTATGTTCCTTTCTTGTAGTTTAGGTTGTTATCGCTATCAGGATCTGCCCACCTGGCTCTTGACAGCAGAACTGTAGACAGAAGAAAGAAAAGAAAGTTTTTACATCAGACTCCTTATTACCATTATACCCTATTATATTTTTGATGCTTTTACATTTATATTTTAATATATTTTATAATTCAATATTCTTCCTCAAAAATTCATTGTTGCTTTAAATTTTACTCAGCCATAGACATATTTTCTAGGCTGTTTGGCACATACTCTGGTTAATGATCTTAGAGGAGATATGCAGCAGAATACAAAAGATCAAATTTGTACTAAACTACATGTAGAACATACTCTTACTTGTGTCATAAAGTGTTAACAATACATGTATTTTTTTTGTTTGGAATGACGGTAAAGCATAGATTGAATATTCGTTTGCCAAAAAGACAAAGATGAACTGATCCAGAGTACAATCAAAACCTCTATGTAGGAAATTTTATAGTGAAAACTATAATAATTTACTTTATCTTCTACTTTCTTTTTTTTTCCTTCCATTTTGTGTATAAATTTTACAGACATAGTATTCATATTGAATTATGAATGCTATGGCTCAACTAAATTCTATGCATATATGGGCAAATCCCTAAACTGCTAGCCTTGTCTTCCCAGCTATCCAATCCCTTGAGAAAGCCAATTTTCTTTCATGTCTGAACAAAAGAAAAATGTACTATTAAAATGCAATTCAGAAGTGATAAAAACTGCAAGTGGAGCAGCCGGCTCACAGCACCTTCGATGTATTCTCTGGGACACTGGGGCCACATTAATTTGTGTGTGTGTGTGATGTCCATCCCATGTGCAAATTAGCATTACAAGTACCGTAATCTGTCTTATGTGAGAGTGTCCTTTCCCATGAGTATACACATGCTACTATAGCTTTGTATAGTTTAGAAGTCTGCTAACTCAGTGTTTTTCATTTGCTCACTTTACATGACATTTGTTTGTGGTGCTTGATGGAATAAATTGATATACCTGGCAAGATTCTAGAATAGTTTCTTTTTATGAAGTAGAAAGGCATATAATTTGAAAAACAAACACTCAAACAGTTGCTGATGGATAAGTTAGTTCTAATAAATAATGTTCTGAGTTGGTATCAGCTGAGAGACAAATAAAGGCATTTTAATACCCATCTTTATCAAAAACCTCACTGTCTAACTCTTACAAGGACTTTGAATTCTGAAAAGGTTTCAACTAGGAAAAGTTTCTAATTAACTATACCTGTTTTCCTGGCATTTAAAGTGATGTTTTAAACTCCTGAAAATATATTTCTAATTTTAATGCATAATAATTTTCCTGCACTTGTAGAATAAAGAATGCCAGTTGCTTTTACAGAATACCAACAATGATAAGCCTAATTCATAAGATTTTACTTTATATTAAAATATACATGTTTGCTCTCATAACTCTTTTGCAGACTCTAATAGATGGAACCAAGATATCTTTGTAGGGTCTCTTGCAGATCCCTTACATGTCTTTCACCTTCCACCACACAGTTTGCTGTGGAACTTACCCAGAAAACCTGTAGCTGTCCATGGGAGTTAGGCGCATTGATCTGAAAACCTCTTTCCTGCCCAAAGCAGGTAGCTGGATCTTCCCTGTTCAGTGAGCAGGGAGTCCACCATCAGCATGACCAAAGGCGAAAAAATCAGGCTCCAAAAGATTGCTAATTAGGACATAAATATAACTTGAGAGTACAGAATTTGTGAATTTAAAATAAATTATTTCTTTACTTTGTGGTCTGCCAATACATGAATGTCACCACTAATATTTGTATAAGTTCCTATTCTACTAAATGAGAGCAGCTATAGGAGAAATTGCAGTAAAGCTCTCAATATACTGAAGGGGAACATTAAGAAGGCAGTGGAAAATAGCAGGAACATGTGTCCATATCACCTGCTGTAGCGTTGATAACCATGATTTACATAAATCCTGTGAAATCTAGATTAGAGCATAACTGATTTTTAAATATTCTTGAATTTTAGATTTCTGCCATTTTCTTCATATCATAAAAATAAGAAGTATGAACCATCAATTCATAGATCAGGCAAATATGGCCAAGAAACCTATGGAATTAAACACTTCCGAGAAGTACAGCCTAAGAAGTGGGTAGCAGACAAGGTAAGTCACTGCAAAAATGAAAAAATAATTTACTCGTTTAGATTTTTATTGTATTAGAACTAAGTGAATTTGGGCCTGATCCAGAGATCACTGAATCCAATGGAATCTTTCTATCCTGTTATAAAATCACATAGAGCTGATGTGATGAATTGTCAGGCTTCTTCACCACTCTTTCTGGTAAGTTCAGTTTGAGGAAATTCAACATCTCTTCCACCTACAAGTTAAGGATTTAGAAGCCTGATTAAATATGACTTTGGTTATAAAAGTTTTCAAAAGTTTTGTTCTGTCTGTACTGCCTTTCCTGATTTAAGAGAAATTACATATTTACTCTTGCACATTAAAAGAAACCTTCAGAAAACTATGTGAAACCTAACTAAAAGCAACAAAATATTTCACTGCTTACGTTCTGTGGAAAATTCTAAAATCAGTGAAGAGCCGTTTTTATTGTGAGATAGCCTCCTTAAACTGCCTGCTTTGTTTTTTTCTCGTTTTGTAGTGCTCTAAGAGGTAATTTTTCTCAGAACATGTTTTAACACGAGTTTGTGTAATGTTTGCATTGCTTCTATTTGTATTAGGTATCATAATCCCATTAAAATTTCCCAGTACCAGAAGGATAATGGACTTGGTGGAGAGTGCAGCACAAAGCCAGTTAGAGGAGTGGAGCATCTTTTGTATGATGAGGGGCTGAGCATGCTGTAACTCCTTCAGAAGAGAATGCTCAGGGAGATCTGATCAGTGTGTATTAACACCTGATAAGAGGGAATGAAGAAGGAGCCAGACTCCTCTCAGACTCAGTATTGTCTAGTGACAGGATAAGGAGCAACACAAACTGAAATGCACGATATTCCATCTGAACATGAGAAAACACTGCTGGGGTTTTTTCACTGTGAGGGTGACAGAGCACCGGCACAGATTTCCCAAAGAGATTGTGGACTCTCCATCCTTGGAAGCATTCAGAACCCAACTGGGCATGTTCCTGGGCAACCTGCTGTACCTGATCAGGGGGTTGGGCTAGATGATGTCGAGAGGTCTCTTCCAGCCTAATCAAATCTGGGGTTTTGTAAGACATGATTGCTTATTTTCCTGAAAGTAACTTAACCTTTGTAGATACATAACAAGTTCCAAGGAATCTTAGTTTGAGAAGTAATTTTTTTTTACAAGATTTTTTTCTCAAACCTTTAAGATTTAGAAATGAGCTCAGAATAAAATTGTGGTACTTTAACACACATTAATTAAATCTCATGGCAAATAAAGGCACAAAGATCAAAGATCTGAATTTGTCTTTCAATAACAATGAGTGGAACATATGACTGGCTGAAGTACCGCAGCATAAATATGACCTATTAAAAAAGATTTAAAATCCTTATTGGTCATACTCATCCTGTCCTCTAAACCCTCTTCCAATCTTTAGCAGTTCTTGATCAGGCTCAGATGATTATATCAAACAATGTAATGATACTTATATTGCATATCATATCACATATATATATATTATGTAAATGATGGGCTTAGCTGAAACAACTAAACCCACTTGTGATCTTGGATAGATTTCAACCTAAATCTCTGGAGGTGAATAGCTCTCTGTGTTAACCCAACGTGACATACAGACTTCCAACCCCAATTCTAAATCAATATGAAGCTTCAATTAGGAGCTTCTTACCCAAACAGAGAGATAAGAGAAGAAAAGAGCTATTTATGACCTACCTGCTGCTTTAATGGGTCATTATTATTGGGAAAAAAAAAAAAAAACCACCGCAACAAAACACACACTCTCCACCCCCCCAAACCTCTACCTCCTCACTATATTTTAACCAAAAAGGTCTTATAGGCAGATGTAAGGTCATACTTTCATAACTGTTAAATTTGACAGTACTTTCTTGTTTCTGAACTGTAATAAAACTTTGTGTATATCAGTGCTGTGAAAAAAATTATCCTGTTGTAGTGAATCACCAGGCTAAAAAGCATGTATTAAAATATTACCTAAATGAAATCACAGATTTTTGCTCAGCACCTTGTCTGCTAAACAGAACTCTCCTTTGAGTTTCCCATGAGGTGATACCTTTGTTGATGCAACTCTATATTACAATCTGAATAGCTGATAACCCTGCCATGGGGTACATTCAGATTCTGACAGTAGTATACTAGAAAACATTCTCATATCATTGCTGGTACGACAAACTACTGCGTAAGTTATACAATTGTATACTTATACTTCATTAAAAATAAACAAGAAATGGAAATACTATTCTTCTAGTGAAACTGCATCTAGTTAGTTTACCAAGTTGTAAACCACTATGAAAATAAAAATGCTAGTGTATTTTATGTTTAATATCATATGTCTAAATACCTTGGAATGCCTTTGATAGAATTTGTGTGGGAAGTATCAATATAAAAAATTTACCAGTCACTATGAATTTAATCTACAGTGATAGATTCCAGTGTAACTGGACAGTCAAGGGATCAAATACACTAAATATAATATTTCTGTTGTCAAAACACTCACATATGTTCATATTTACTGAGGCAGAAATGATAGCATACAGCCTTTAGTCACTGTTGGAATTAGTTTGCATATGCATTTTAGGAAACTGACTTTAATGACAGCATTAAATGTTTTTGTATTTGCAAAATTCAGGAAGTGACATTTTAGGATGTTCCTTCTTGATAGATTCTTTCCTCTGATGCCTTATTATAGGTGAATTACAGTACAACTGCGTCACTGTTTCATTATTTGCACAGGCATTTTGGCCCTAAACAGAATTTTATTATCTACAAAGCATAAAAATACCCAGTACTGCAAAGAATTAATTTAGAGAACCTAAGCATATTGCACAGAACATAAAGTTGACCTTTACCGTCTACAGCTTTTGGAATGGAGTGGGATGTGGAACACATCATAGATTTAATGTGGCACAACGCTGTCTGCAGAAACTTGGGTGGGACTGTGACTGCCTGCCCATTGCACCCGATGATTGAATCTGCTGTCACCAGCATCCTGATAATAATGAACATTCAGCTTAACGACCGTGATTATGATTATCATAATTGATGTGCAAGTGCAGTGTGTGGGGATCATTACAGCTGAACTGTACAGCAGAGAAACATGCCTTAGTTATGGATAATTTTACTTTTATGCATTGATTGGGATAAAATATGCCTTTCAAGTTCAACAGGCCAGCTTAATATAATTTTAGGAAGATTTCTACATGTATGAATTGATGATTATGAGCTTCCTGCAAAACTCACTCTAGCTGTTTGTTTTGAGTTGTTTCATTCCATTAATAATGGAAAATAGTTAAATAATTAGATGTTGTCGAGTGGAAATCGCTTATAGAATACTGCCATCATTAATCAAATATTAAGTTCAAATATTTCTGATTGTCATGGCCTTGCCTAGGCTAGGAAAAATAGCCCTTGTAATTCACCCCCAACACAATTCTATTTTTGGTGAAGCATTAAAAATTGCACTGTAGTCAACATTACAGGCATTTTCACACTGTATTTTGTAGACATTGGAGCAGGCAATAGTTGGTCATTATATAAATTATCTCTCTTCCATCTTTGTCACCAGATGCAGAGAATTGCAGACTCAAATTCAGCCAGTGTAGATAAAGGCACGATCAACAGTTTCGGTCCATTTTCTTGGATAGTGATTGCCTTCAACTGAGATTATATGAAGTTGCATGAGTATTTAATTAAATCATGACATATATAACAGATAAACACCAGTGTGTGTATGTATTTTAATACAGAGTTTATATAAAGAATATTATGGCATAAGTATAATGTATAGAGTTTCATTGACTTACACTAGGTGTAAATGTGGCTCTTTGTCCAAGAACCTGCAGAAATATCCTATGGGGGTGGAGAGAGATAACAGACTATGGAAAAAAATCTTGATCTTTGACTTGCTTTCTGCATAAAGATGATTGTAAGGATCAAATATCTATGAATGTCTCAATTGCATAATTCCTCTCACATGACCACTAAGTTTGCACTTTCCATGATGAAAAGAAAGGAGAACCCCCTATGTGTACAAGGAATTAATATTATTTCATACAGTCTGCCTTTGGAAGTTTAATGGTCTCTGTGATTTTCATTGCTTGTATTATGCCCCAAATGGAATCACATTATCAGGTAAGGCCCTAATTTCCAGATATATGGGGAAAGGTTCACAAGGAGAACCTAATTTGACCTTAGAAAGTGCATGTGACTTTTCTAGTTGGGCATGACCATGGTCAACCCATTTTCTTCCACATTCTTCTGAGACCATTGTATCCTGTGGTTCCACAGCAAATTTATCTTTGTATAGTATTATTGTGGGGGAGAAATAAGGCAGGGAGGGAAGAAGTAATTTGTTCTGTTTGAAAATTAGTTTTATCCCTTGTAGAACAAACAACATACTCATAACAATCATGTGTCTTGTGGATGATGTCATTATGTAGCAGAATTGTTTGATACACTCTTCATGCTTTCCCATCCCTGACTATACCAAAATTTATTTAAATTTCACCTTAACTCTATTTTTCCTAACCTTGCAGTAATTGGAATTGAGACAGGTATAATGTATGTGTGAAGCTTTAAATTATTCTCTCTCAGATTTTGATTCCATGAGAATTTTTTAAAGGAATTTGCTTGTTTTCATTTTAATCCAGAAAAAAAGATTACACAGAATATTTTCTGATAAAGTGTGACATTGACTAATGAATGTGCCTCCATACTCTGAGCCTTATTACATGTTTTAAAGCTCTTAAGGCCATATTTACTAGTGTGCTTTGTGACAGAAGTTACTCATATACAACAAGGAAAGATAGCACGTATTTTGAATATCAGATTCTTAGTTCCCCAGCCCCACTGCAGTGTGTTTTCCTAGGTAATGCAGAGCTGATATAATGTGGCAGACAGAAGTAACTCTATTGTAGGGGAATTATTAGATGATCTGTAAAAGTTTGCTTGTTACACTACTGATTTCCTCATGAGCCATGTCATGGATAATAAGGGTTGTTGCCAAAGTGTGTTGCACTCCAGCAATCCCTGGCCAATGACATGGCTCCTGTACGATTATTACTGCTGGCATGACTTGATGCATCTATTCAGATACTCCAAATAGACCCTTAGTTTGAGTTATCAACTGTTTCCAAGATAAGGCTGCTTTCTGCCACTTCCTGTCTTGAGTCCTGCACCAAACCAAATCATTTAAACCCAAGAATCTGGTCCTACAACAAAACATCCTATACTATCCATGAAAAGTCTGTCCTTTGTACCCTGTAGCATTTATTTTCTGCTCTCAGAACAACCACTGCTGTATCTTTTGTGAAAATCAACTTGAGCAATTCCTGCCTCCACATAGGGTGATTCCCACAGCAGTGTTGCTCTTCAGAGCTGTGAGCTCCTTGGACCTCAGGCATTCGGCTACTCGGTTAGGGAGTACAAAAAAAGGGCGGTGTTGCCCAATTTAATATCACAGACCAGCTTAATAAGCAAGTGGTCTCTAAAACTGGTTAACAAAAATGGCTTAAAGTCACTTCTACTTCTGAATGTTTTGCTTTTTTAGTCAATGTCACAATGTACTGTTGAGAAGGAAAAGTATTTTTAAAAGCAGGAGTAGGTCATACCCAACAGTGGGAACACCGGACATTCTCATTCACATGAATAGAACAAAATGTCTCTCATTATAAGATGCACCCATTCAGTCTTCCAGGAAAGCAAATTACAATTTCAGCTTTTGACAGTTGACATAATGATCTTTCCAGATTCCTTACTGCACGAAGGCATCATGTTTACAGCAATACATTTTGTTATGAAGATCACTTTCAGAGCTCCCATTGGAAAAGGTCTTGATTGTTTTCTTTGAGAAAATCCTTAAGGTCACCACTGCTGTGCTGCCTTTGAGAAATGCTACTCTTGTTATCTGTATGGCAAATGATTGTTAACTATCAGTGAATTATGTTCTTAGGTGTAGAAGGAAGTTAAACACTGTGAAGCAAATTAAAACTTATGAAATGTAGTGCTGGTTACTGTTTAATGAAATACAGAAAAGATTCCGGGGATAACTGTAAGGCTGAAAAGATAGACTGGAAAACATTTCTGGTGAAGGTTACTGGTGAGTTACAGGGTCTGATTTTGAAGGAATACTACAAAGTAATGTCTGAGAAGAGTCAAACCATCCAGTTATTTGCATAAGAAAAGATACTGTCACCACTCTTCTAATGAAATCCACTCTAGTGGTTATTTGTAAGGGTTTGTCGGCAACTAGTTGTATATTTTATAAAACCTGATTTTCAGTTCTGTAATTTCTCAATGGGAAAATGCAGTCCCTTGATGATGATCCAAGGCTTTGAAGAATAAATTGATTCGAAAGAGAAAATTAGATGGTACTTATTAGACTGTCTAACTAGCAATCCTTTGTCATTTGTCTGTTGGATGATAAATGTCTTGCTTTGCCTACCTTCCTCATTTAATAATGTAACTTTTATGTTAGTGGCATAAAAGAAAATCTTGCTTTTCAGTAAGAGCTAACTTTAACCAATATTTTGTTGTGAGAGATACATGTATGTTTTAACTTTCTAAATAATGTCCATTATACACATTGCTTAAACATTTTAAAGCCTCTTGTTTACACTTTAGAAATAGAATATCTGGGCCAATTCTTTCAGTACGTGCTTAGAGTACATTACAGAAACTTGTGGTAGAGCTTTTAATGCAAAAAAATAGTCAGCTGAACTGGAAATGGTAGAGTTTGGAGTTACACTTAATTTGTTTTGCTGATACTGTTTTTAGATGTTGATCATTTGGATACTATTTTGTTTGTTGAAATTGAAAATCTTCACACTAAACTGGGAAGTGCTTGGCCTTGCCTTATGATGACAGTTTTGGATGGGCTGTTCAACATTGTTGGAATTAAGTAGATTTGGTTATATACCTGCCAAACATTGTGTATTTAAATGCAATTCAATTTGCCACAGTATTGAATTAAAAAGACTATATTTTAAAGTCACTTAAAATTCTTTATGGAACATACCTGCAAAAACAAGCTACTTGTTATTTGATAATATTCACCTAGACCTTGTTTCTGCTGGCTCAATAGAGTTGAAATGCAAGTAAAAAAGTTTTTCACAATCCTGTATGAAATACATGGTCCATAAAACTGTTAAAAAATGTAGGTATGAGAAATGATCCTCAGCACTGCTCATAAATGAGATATATCCATGGAGCTAGGCTAATTTGCATCAGATCAAGATCTGGCCCATAATGAACATGATCAATATGTAGATAGATGCTATATAGAAAGAATGTTATAGGAAAAAAATGGTGTTACCCATTTTTACAGAAAAATAGACACTGGTTTTATCTTATTTTAAATCGATGTTGCTAGTGAGGTTACAAATTGAAATCTAAGATCAGAAGCACATATTCTGATGACTTCCTCCAATAGATACACTTAGGACTACAAAATATTGCATCTTAAAAAATGATGCCTAAATGACATATTTTGTCACACTAACCCATTAAGATTGAATAGTTCTGTAATTTGTAGTGTTATTAATACTTATATCTGTTCTGGATAGATTCTAAGAGTTTATGCCTGGTATATGCTGAAGCTGAGAGAAAGGCTGCAAGTTTTTATTGTTTTGATGTTCTCTCCAGAGAGCAAGAGTATTTTATTCTTAGAGCAGCAGGATTTCAGAATAATCTATAATCCCTGAATATGAAAAACCATAGTAAAAGATAGCTTTGTCCACTAATGTTGGAGTGAATGAGACTCCTAATACTGACTGCTTGTTGTCTTAAAGGTTTGGCACAAATAGCTACTGCTTCTTTCTTTAAAATTTATATAATGTATCAGCTCTGAAATTGTTTGCTCCTTTTTAAATAGTAATATGATGTTCACTTTGGAATACACTTCAGTATTTATTCATTTAATGCAATGAAGAGAGGGTTTCAATATGCCCTTTAGAAACTCAGGATGTTCCACCGTGACAGAGATAAGAAACTTTATTCTTCCTTCTCAAGAAGTTGTTGATCTCAACATAAAATATGTAGGGCAACTTAAAGGCATATCCACATAAGGAGGTATTTGTAAGTGTATTACCATGTGTTAATGTTCTAGAATGAGAGTTATGGAATTGCTCAAGAATAACCTTTGCACTTCAAATTCAGACTTCTATCTTCAATTTAAATAAGGTTACAAGTTTTGGTGACTTAATGTAGAGAGGTAATAGCACCTAAAATAGAGGGGAAAAAGATATAAATGCTGTGATGTCCACAGTGCCTGTTTCACAAATGTATTGTTTTTGTTTTCCATCATGGCACTATTTAAGTAGGAATTTACATTTAGACTGCTACAATAGGAACTAATAATATTCCCAGCCAGTAGTTTTGAGATGTGTTAGGATCTTCACCTGTTGTTGTATGAAGGAATGACAGCGTAAGAGGTGTTTATCATCAGCAACTGAATACCCTGCTCTTTTAAAGCAAAACTTGTTAGGTATGAGAATCTCAAATTTAGAGGGAAAAAAATAAAAGGAGAAAGAATAAGAACATTGCATATTAACTGACTTTGTACACTAATGCAAAGCTGCTTGATTGAGCAGTGTAATGTCAACCATGTCTTTCTTCTAATGCTAAAAGTAATGCACATAGACAGAGTGACAATCAGAGTACAGCCTCTCATCAGCTGTAATTAATCTTTTAGTTAAAAGAGACTAGAAAAGCTTCTCATCAGCCTCTTCTGAAGTCTGCGGCACCCTGTTTTTTGATGTTTGCATTCTGAGTAAAATTGTCCCCACCAGTTCTAACAAATTGAAACACCAGGCTAATTATGGCAGCTAATGAAGTGTGTGGAATGGTCACAGCTTGTCGTGAAACTGTTCCTTCAGCTCAGATTAGAGTTTCATCAATCACTTTTTTAAACTGATCCAGAATTGCTTCTGCCCAGTGCTTGGCATTTTTAATGCTGTTTCTGTAATTGGTTTTTTCCCCAAAGCTTAGGCTATTTTTTGAAATATTACATTCTCAGGATAGGACTTACAAACTCCAGTTTATAAAAAAACATTTCATTATCGCCTCTATCAGCTGATCAACTGTGAGAAAGCTAATAAAAGAAGCAGAAATATAAAAATTGATATATTGCTTTTAATCCAGCTAAAGGTAGCAATAAAGCATATACACATATATGTATATGAATCATTATTACTGTGGGCTGGATGTATACTGCAATCTCCTGAGACATGGTTTGTGGGCTGGATGGTTCAAATCCCACTGAAGGACCTAAATGAAATGAATGAGTTGGTCTTAGCTTATTTCCTAGTGGATTGTGGTCCTCCATATATCACTCAAAAGAGTTTGGCATGATTTGTAGTTTTTGCAGATGCCCAAGCCTTTGGCAGGAGGAAGACCAAAATGGGTTGCTATTTAAAGAATTTCAACACTTCAGGTCAAATCCAAAGTCCTCAGAGAAGTATGGGAAACTTTACAGTATAGCTTACATTGCTACTACACTGTCAATGAATAAATTAGCATATAAAACATTGTAAAAATTCCTAGTTCCTGTTCATTTATAAGATGTAATAGTACTCAGCTGTACATTGAAAGTTCTGCATAGACATTAAAGACATAGACATTAAAGAAAGTTTAAGGCTAAATTCTTTCCTCAACATGGACAACGCAGTGTAGAATTTATTTTGGAAGTTATCCAGCTGAAAAATGAAATAAACTTTAGCTTATGTAATACCACAGAATATATTTTACACAAGTTGTTAGATTTAGTATATAGAGTGTGTATTCATATCAGAACCAGGACAGCATCATTTTAGTTTTTGAAGTGTTCAACAATCTATTTTTTAAATTTGTGCTAATATGTGTAATCCACTTAATTTTTTCTGAATACTGTTGAATATGAAATAATGTTTGGCTATAAATATCAACTGTTCCTCTCCCTGAAGTTTCTTAATCGGTAGCGATTTGACAGAAGTGGCTCCATATTATTGCCAAGCAAATCTGTGGCACCTGAGTGAATAATCTGTGTTGCTGACGCTATTCCTGAACTGTATCTAGGAACTGGTGGATTTACACAAGGGAAAAAGTGTCACTGAAAAATGGAGAAAAACATGACATGCAAAGAAGATATGTTATCATCTATGAATAAATATAGACAGAAAAAATAACAATAGGTGTTAGCCTAAGAGCTACTGTCCCAGTTTTATTGATTAGTGACAACAACACTGGATAGGAGATTAATAGTTTTTTTTAGTGTTAGCTGATCTCCAAAGTAAGCTACCCGCAAAATGAAAAAGGCCTTGTCCTATTTGATTGTTTCAATCTCTTCTGAAGGTAGCTTTTATTTACAAAACAGGAAAGCTGTTTTTCTCTTTAGCTTTCAGCACTGCTAGGACACATTGCTGACTCATGTTTAGCTAGTTGCCCACCTGGACGCCCAGGTCCTCTTCTGCAGAGCTGCTACCCAGCCTGTCAGCCTCCAGCCCCTGGGGTTTGTCTGTGCCAGGTACATTTGTCTGTGCTGTATTTTGTGAGGTTCTGTCGGGCCATTCCTCTAGCCTGTCTACAACACCCTGAATAATAGCCCCCAAGTGTATTAATGGTGGCCATTAGTTTGGTGTTGTCCATGAACTTGATGAGAGTGTATTCCATCTCCACCTCTGGGTCACTGATGAAGATATTAAACAAGATAGGTTCCAAGGTAGCACCTGAGGAAATACATTTGTACCCAGTTCCAGTTAGAGTAGAAACCATTCATTGCTACGCTTTGAACCGGATACTCTGAACAGTAGTGCTCATCTAGACTCTAATTTGCCAACTTGGCTAAAAGGATTCACTGGGAGATTGTTGCAAGCCTTGCTAAAGCTCAGCTAGACAGCATCCACTGTTCTCCTTTGATCTGCGTATCTATTCATTTCATCACGGGATGCAATCAGGTTCGAAAGCATCATCCAGAACAATGTCAAACCAGATGAAATCTAACTGGAGCAGCTGTTTTTGCTGCGTATGCCAAATACTGTGCAATCAATGTGCTTTTTAACAAAATCGATCCTAAGTGATTACAACTTTTTGCCAAACAGATACAACTTAACCTGATAAGATAAAAAATATTTTCACTTTAACTCAGAATTTTTCTTCCCTAACTTCTAGTAGCATGATTTTGGCAAGTTAGAGATAGTTGCAACTTGATCTTGGCAGGTTAAACATTTTCTGGGTTTAGTCCAGCAGGTTAAAAGTGGTTCTGAGTTTGTCTTGGCAGTCAACGCTTGGCACTGGCTTACTTTCAGCTGGAAAGAGAATGTTATGGTTGAACAGATTAGACAATGAAAGGGGCAGTTTATAAATGGCATAAGTCAACATACTTCTCCCAAAGTGCATTATTTTCTAAAAGAAGTTGTGTGTCTAGCAGAGTTTATGTCATGGATAGGAAAAGGTGTTGGTTTAAAAATACAGGCACAATGATAAAAGTATCTCCATTACTTTTTCATCAGATGCTTTTAAGACTCTATATTTTTCTGTACACAGGAATGTAGTGTTAGGCATAGTTCCACCCCTGATTTAATAACTTCATAAAGGGGGTTCTGTATTACCCATCAGTGTGTTTTCATACTTGACAATGTTATTTATACATCATAAATGAATTAAGATGAACATCTACTCCCCTCTTCAAAAATATTTTTGTTGAAATAGCCTGCAAGGAGTAGACATTTGCATGACAATAGCAAATAAACAGCTCTTGGGATTCTGAATACCTACTGAACTATTTCAACTGCACATTTGTTTTTTAGTCCAGATTCAGTAAAGTTCAAGGGTATCCAAGTATGAAATAGCTTGTGGAGAAATTCACATTGGTTTCTTAATTTAATTTACTTGTAAAAAAAAGGTTGCATTAGTTGAAAAAATAAAATACTATCTTTGGTAATTTTGGTTCAGAACAGACATTCAGAACAGAATTTGCTTGGTGTTTCATAACATTGACTAAATTATGGCATGGCAGGCACTGTAATTTTCTGTGTGGCAAACTATACTTTTAATATTGATACTGTCTCTGAATATGTGTTAAAGTACCTGAAAAGTGTCTACATAAAGGTGGTTTATTCTTCTTCAGTAGATTAGTTTTATACATGTAAATAAATTCATTATCTGAACAGTTATTTGTAAAGCAGAATATATTTCTTTTTAAAGCATTACAAAACTCATACGTGTTTGGGAGGAAGGACCAGACAGTGTCTGGCTCACAGATCATCAATAAATGGAATAAATGAACTTAGAGGCTACAGCTGGGAATTCCACCCTTCCTTCCCTTTGGGCAAGCACAGTGACTGCAGGGTACTAAGTAAATGTAACAAATGCAAATTTGGACCACAAATCTTCATTGCTGGTTCTATTACACGTGACAAAAAGGACAGGCTAGGTTCAGGTCCCAGGTTAATTTTAGAGAGGCAATGCTTAGGTGGAAGAGTAATTCACTGGACCAAATCCTTCCCCTTTTTTCCTTTTTCCTTCCTTGCACACAACGTCCATCAAAGCCAAGAGATAATTTGCCTTTGCTTGTGAGAAAGCACAGTAAGGTTTGACACATCTGTAATTTTTAATAACCACAGCTATTGCAAAATGTCTTCCTCTTTCAGATACATTTGCGCTTTCCTTGTACAATAGCTCAAAGCACTGCATTCTCAAAACCCGCATTATTTTCTGTCATGTCATAGCTCTATCTGTGCAGCTGTGGAAAGGTACAGTGGGACATGCTTTTGTTCCTTTGTCCAAACTGCTCCTAAGCATGCAGGAGCAGAAACAGTCTCTTTTCAAGGCTAGAACAGATCCTTGCCTACCTTCCACAGATAAGGACAAGAGGTTTTAGAGCTTGATTTGTGTCAGCCAGTTCTCTCCAGTTATCTCCAAAGCACAAATTAGCACAGGTTAGCTGCTGGGCTAAGAGAGCAAACTTAGTGAGCACAGGTTAGTAGCAGAACAATTCTTTCTCAGAATATTAAGAGGAAGGGAGGAATAGAGTTACAATTTCCATGCCAGAGGAGCACACAATGCTGTGCTGCTTGTACTGGACAAAAATAATGTAGGAAGTATCTAAACCTATATGATTATCAGATCAGTGGTTTTTCAAATTAATGAAGCATAATTAGAAATTAGAATGATTTCTAGCAAGCACTGTTTGAATTTAGTTTCCTCATTTATAATTCCAAAAGATGAAATGTGTAAGAGTCAGTGATAGCTATAAACCTCCAAGAAATTTTAAGTGTAATAATGATGAGATGTTTGTTACATAAATTAAACAGCAATTAATGTTTTCTCTTTCTGTTTGCAAGATAGGATATTAAAATAGTGTTGTTAGATTTCCTACTGTGAACATAATTTCCTGATTTTTTTTTGCAACACATTATCATAATGTCAATAAAAGGCTAAAACTAACAAGTAGAAGAAAACTTGCCTGATGTAAGCGTAACACAGAAGGTTATAAAGTTGCCGTTTATGATGGCTATACAATATCTTTTTATTTTAAGATCTAATAGCAAGTTGATTCAAAGGGTAAGACTTGCACTTACGAAGTCATTAAAGCAAGCAGAAAATTGCTTTCTACCATAGTCACACAGTCTTTTTAAATCAAAGAGTTTTATTGTTGTTGATGATGTTTGCATTTGCAGGAGGTAATTAGGGAATGAGTTAGAGATCACACTGAGACCCTTCAAGCTTGTCAAGCAGAACCATAAACTTCACTTACAAAAAAAAAAAAAAAGAAGCAGCAGGCAGTTTAGGAGGGAACCTACAGAGAACAGAGGGAAACAGGATCATAACATTTTAGGTCAGTTTGACCACTGCTGTGTCAATCCACAACATTGGAGAAGCTCATAAAGTCTTCATGGAAGCACAGTTTTTTTCACTGCTCTTACCCAAAAGAACCAAATTCAGAGAGTTTAGAATTGTTAGCAGTAGTAGGCAGTTGAAGGAAGAGAGAGATGATGGCTCGTAGTCCTCCTCCTCTACATTGTGCTGAAAAGCTGAATAGGCAAAGTTGTAATTCTACTCCATCACTTCAGTGGTCACTTGTCCACCGTGGCGCAGGGAACTCTGATTAGGCATGCTATTCCCTGGAAGTCAATACCTCTGCAGTGACACAATGAGATCCTGTCCCTAAGGCATGATCTGGGCTTTTGTTATTATCTCTTATTTGAAGGGTCTAGTTGACCCAATTGGTTAACACATTAGCTTTTCAATTTTATAGCCTTAAGTCACGGAAGACCTATTCCTCATTTTTGGATATTTCTCCACAGCAGAAAGCAAAATTGGCTGTCTGTGCCCACCAGCCACAAAAACAGAGTTACGCCAAACAACGGTGGCCCAAACTTTATGGCTAATTAGCTGTTGAAGCTATGCCCAAGAAATAGGTTCCGTTGCCCATGGGAAGAAGTGTGTAGCCATTATTAATGTCCCAGCTCATATCTCTCAATAGGTCTTATGAGCAGTGCAGCTTAAGGAGACTAAATGTACAGCAGGGAATTAAAAATTATAGTACCCCTTTCACTGACTGAAATATTGTAAACTTGTTTCACTGGGGCCAAGATTGGTGTCAATGTACTTTGTGTGAAAAGTGCAATAGAAGCATTAGTATTTGACAGCCCTGGTTGAAATAAGTGAAATTAATGGAGCTCTTTTCATATACGACAAGGCCATGGCACCCCTTTCATGCTGCTTACAGACAGAGAAAAGTCAATACTTTTTTATTACTTGATGCTGACCTACATTCTGCACTACAAGTGCCAGGCCCACTAATTGGTTTCAGTTGTGAGAAAAGTTTGCCCCAAAGAAACACTGGAGCAGATAAATCAATCTTTTTTAGGGTAGCTTAGTGGGTTTTGAGCACTTGAAATGACATTTGTGTTGTATTGACAGAATGGGTTGTTACACTCATTTTGTCATGTCAGAAGGCCCTGTACTAGTTGGAAGTATTGTTAACCAGTATTGATAAATTTGCTAAGAATAAGTTAGCTGGACCAACGTTTTACTTGCATAACAGCTTGCCATTTCTTGTTTGCTTCCTTGTTAGAGACCTCGGTGGCTATTAATAGGTCAGGAGGCTTACTATGACAGCTCAATTTAAAACTCTAATTTTACTATTACAAGCATTAGGTTCATAAGGAATACTTAAATATGACCAATTAGTATTAAACAGAGGGGTTGTGGACTGTGGCTGTACAGTGGCACTTGGCAGTACCGCCTGGTTTTCAAATGAGGCGGGCGCTGCGTCCCAGCCTTGTGGGGAAGGCAAGGTTGCTCAGTGGGCTTACCCTGCGCTATATAATATATATTTATACCCTGCGCGGATATAAACACCGCATGGATTTTTATGCAGAATTTCCCATTGCGTCCTCTAAAGTCTTGATGTGTACCTGTGGATGCTGATTTCAAGCTAAAGAAAAGGGAGGTTTGTTTCCTGGTTTTACTATTTGATAGCATGAAGATAGAATTAGGATTCTAGCAGCTGTGCCCACTTCTCAGTTATTCCTTCTGCCACTAAATCTTCTCAACAGATAAACTTCCAGCAGTACCAAAGAGTTTTTCTGAGATTCCAACCTTTCATGAATTGGTTTACCTTTTGCATAGCACATGGCATCGTGGTTGACATCGTTCAATTACACGGTGCTTCACTACTGTTAAACTGGCTCAGAAGAGGACTAAGTCCTCTGATTTACTGCTATAGGTAGAATATTTTTCATTAGAGAGGTTATCTTTGAAACATCTTCACATGCTGCTTCTAACCCGTGAAGGAAATCTGCATTCCTACAACCTAATGCAACTGTAACCTCCATTTATGCAACCAAATCACTATTTATGCAACAAAATAAAATTTTGTCATTACAGAAAAAGACTGCAAAGCTGTAAATCAGGTATCATGTTTATTATATGCTTATTGTTCCAAGTTTATCGTGTGCTTAGCAACTTCATAATTATTACAGACTTGATAATTTGCTGTAGGAAATTACCCAAAGTGTGTACGCAGGATCTGAGAATAAATAGTCAGAATGGTACTTTCTGGACTTAAAATCTTTGAGTAGTTATGCTACAGCTGTTTGCCTATTCTTCCTTTGGTCTGAAGCAGCTGACTTTCTACATCATTAGGTTTCCTAGAAGATAATTAATTGTAATTCCTCTCTCATTCCTAAATGCATTTTTATATTACAGGAAAAAGTACAGTACTCTCAAAACTGTTTGGAAAGAAAAACTGTTAGTGCAAATTTATCACTAGAATATGAAGGGATGCGTTTTCAAAGTCCTTCAAGCTGATACCGGTGTCTACAAGGACTTGTTGGTTTGCCAGTGTAATTTGTTGTACATGGTCTGTATTTATGTATGTCTGCATACTCAGATGGAAAATCTATTTAGAATTTGCTTTAATGATAACATTCCAAAGATAAACTGTGTGAGCCTTGGGCAAATCTAATCTATTAAATCAGAGTGTGCTGATTGAGACAAATCTTTCATGGCTTTATGTCACCATTTTTGACTCCATTGTTTAGAAGTGATGAGCACACATGACAGTCAAGTAGTCAAATATATTTAAAGGGTCCATAGTTCTTGTTAAGCTCTGTCAGTTGAATTTGACTCACAATTTACTAGGTGAAAGGAGAAAAAACTTCACAAATTTCCAAATAAAGTGCTATATTCACTTTGTTTTGAAATTTAAAAATAGGTCTCGGTCCTGAGAATTACAGGTCTCTGCTGCTGAGCATTATATGGCAAGATGTAAGAATACATTGTGAAAAATTCCATAAAGCTCAGCTCCATGATCCTATGATCCTGACACTGCAAAACTGTAGGGTCAACCTCACCAATATGTGGGAATTCATATTTGTAAGGTGATTCATCCCAGCTACCAACAAGGAGGCACTGACCATAAAAATAATCTTGAAGCCTGTTTTTTTCCACTCAGATCTTTTCTTCTTGCACCTTCAAAACCATTGTCTACATTAACTCCATAACTTCTATGCCAGGTAGCAATCAGCTTAAATTCTGGATGATCCTGGCAGGCTACCAGAATCAACCAGCAGTGCATTGCAGTGCTACAGGTTGCCCAGAGAGGTTGTGGATGCCCCATCCCGGGCTGTCTTCAAGACTTTGAGCAACCTGGTCTAGTGAAGCTGTCCCTGCCCATGGCAGGGGGGTTGGAACTGGATGATCTTTAAGGTCCCCTCTGATCCAAACCATTCTGTGATTCTATGATTCACTGAACGATTTGGACCTACATTTCACCATCAAATTACACAGACATGAGAACACGGTTTCCAATTCCTTTCCCTTTATGCTGCTACAATGACACGGTGGGATAGGCTCTCTTCAGTACTGTGAGGTGGATCTTGCAAGGGCAAGTGGTATTTTCAGGCGTTACTTTCTCAGTGTTAAAACCTGGTTAAAATTTGTATCTTCAAATACAGAAATGGCTGGGTTCTTTTTCCTAAAAAAATAAATTATATTTCATATGCATACTGTGCAGCATTTATCTGGTATGTATTCTAAATGTCTTTAATTGGTCTAAATGTAAAGCCAGCCACACTTTTATTTATTCATCAGACTATGTGATGTTTCCTAAATGTGATCAAACATAACTGCTGTCGTCATAATCAGAGCCAGTTGTTTAAATGCTCAGTTGTGAGTATCTAGTGAAATAGCTTTAAATAACAAGATAAACAGTGCAGCTGCCAACCCAAAGTAATCTTACACTGAGGGGGCGTGTGGCACAGAAAATTTCCTCTTTGTCATTCTGATTTGAGTTTGAAGCTGGACCTGGGCTTAGTTCCAGCTCAAAAAACTGTTCACTTCAAAGGCTCCTAAATCGTCCCAAGGAGCTAATTTTGGCAGCCAATTGTTTTTGTTTGGCCAGGCATCCCAATAGCAAAAGCCGTCTGCTCCAGTGAATAAAGGCTTCAGTGCTCAGACTTGCCATTCCTGATTTTATCCTGAAATAGGAGGTGTACACCTTTCACTCGTTTCCTCATCTCACCCCAAGCTTACTGCTTTTTTTGCTAAACAGTACCTGTCCTGTAAATTAAAAATATACTTCCTCTTTTCAAAATAGAGAGTAGTTTATTCTGCTCTGAATTACTGATTAATCCTAAATTATAGTTGCATTATCTGTTTGCTTTCTTGGCAACTACAGCATTTTGGGGTTTTTTTCCATTCCCATGAACAATATTAGCCTGGTGAATTTACTAAATAAAATATATATTAAATCACTTTAAAGGGAAATTATTTGCAGTTACGCTGGAGTTATAATAATATCCATTATAATAATTATATGGACAACTTTTCCTGCAGTAAAAAGGTGCTTGCCAAACACACAATGAAAATTAAAAGACTCTGCTATTAATTTAATAGCAAAATTAAAATATTGTAAATGTATAATATGATGATATGCAAATGGACTTTACCGTTGGATAAGGAATTGGGTGGTACAAGGCATAAGGAAATATTAAAACACGTGAACAGTTAAGAATAGGACAGTCCTCACTTTCACACCACACAAAGAGTATTTCATGTTGAATGTATCTTTCTATCTTGGTATTTTAAGATTTATGCATGAGAATATTGGAGGAATCAGACCAAATAATTTTAAGTATGAGATGTAAGAAATGATGTGGCCACAGTTTGGCAACATGCAGGGCAGGTGAAACTCAGGCAGGCCATGTCGGTGTTTGCATGAAGCTTACCAGAATTTGTAGTTGCTCCATCTTTTTATGGAGATTCAGCTGAACTGTGGTCTGTGAAGCAGCTAAATCAAAATTATCCAGGGAATAATAATTCTGCTTCATGTCATTTCCTAGGAAAAAAATAGCTTTCATTCTGTTTTTGTGAGAAAACCAGACCTTCCAAGTTGTGAAATGTGTTGAAAAGGTAAAAATTTTAGCCTTCATTCATTCATGGCCTCAGACATTTTATGAAGACATTGCATTTCCATGCCATTTCACAGACCATCATGCTGACAGTAGAAAACAGTAGAGTGTTCAGACCAACTTCTTTCTTAAAAATTAACCATCAGATCCTGGAAAGCTAATAATTCACCTGTGACATGTTACTTTCAGAAATGGAAAACAATTTTAATGCAAAAAGAATATATTGTACTGCTGATACTATTCCCAGTATTTAATTTTCAAGAAAATAATTTTATTCAGAGTGCCTTAAAACCTTGATTTTAAACACCACGGACTTGCTGATCATTTACCACAAGCATTTATTATTAAGTACCTAAATCAAAATACTGTTTAGAATCCTTAGCTTATTTTACTTTCTTGTTTGTTGGATGTATTAACATTGTACTCTTAAGGCACAGGGTCACTTATATTTCTTTTAATCAATTTAGATTTGTAAGCATTTGCATTTTAAAAAATTGAGTGTAATAACCAAGAACTTTTCCTGGAAAAAACGTGTTCAGGAATCAATTTCTTGTATTTTTTTCTACCAGAACTCCAAATCAATTTGTTGCCACTAATACTTGTTTAATACATATCCATTTTCTTTACAGTTTCTCAAGGAGCTGGTTTAATATCCATGTTTTAACATTAAACAAGGTAGAAAATTTAGAATGTTGCAAAGATATCGTGCTGTCTTTAACTTATCTGATTGCCAGAGGAGAAAATACAATTTTGTATTCCATGATTTGCAAGACTATAGAATCTAATTTTTGGAGCAGTGCCTATACTTACTTGGAGTTTGAAAATACATATTTGCTTGCAATTAAATCATTCAATACTTATGCTCTTCTTCAAAGTAATGTACATATACTATACATTCTAACTCATAAAATTAAATTTAATTAGAAGACAATGTTTGATGCTCTAAAATATGTTAAAGATAAAACCATGAAAACCAAACTTAACACTTCTTTTGTCATCTTTATTTTTTCAGGACTTTCAAACAGTGTTACCATCGATTGTTCTCTTTGAAAAGTTTGGAAAAACTTATTCCAGAACTGGGCAAATAGTGTAATCATCCTGCAAACTACACAATATAAGAGACCTGATAAGTAACCAATAAATGTATTTCAGCAAATGCACAGCAGTATGTTGACTGACTGTCCCTTGAAGTACTCTTTCTGTAAAGTGATGTCTACTATGTCTGAAATAGTGTTAATTGATTTTCCTTGATCTTTAAGCAATACAGCTTCCCACATTAATTAAAAAAAATATATTTTTTTTAGTTATGTCCAAAAAAGAATTATCTTAGGAAAATGATTTCTGAAAATGCTATAATCTATTAATGTAAATCCTTTAGGATACAAACCCACAGTAATCAAGTAAAAAACTTGGAATACCACTGTGTGTATTACAGGTTTGTAAGTGAGATTAACACTAAAGAATTAAGTATTTTTTTGTTTGGGTTTTTTGGGTTTTTTTTGGTCATAACTACAAACGTATCTGTTTCACCACTGCTGTTCATGATTTTCAGTGCTAGCATACAGCGGTTTTGAATATGGATGCATCTCTTGAGAAGGACAGGATAGGCTATTTACATAGAAGATACTATTTTATATCCTTTTAGCTCTTCTCTGGGTGATATAACATCAGTGTTGAAGAAATAAAGTACTTATATACCAACTGATTATTAGACCAATTTTTCTATATCTACTTAATTTTCTTTATCAAGATCTGTGTATTTGCTCCTAGTACCATGTTAAGCAGACAGGTATGTGGAACATAATCACATGATGGTTGGCAAAGAAGAACACATCTGATCACACAAAGCTGGTATTTGCTTTGTTCACTTGCATGCAATCTTGCAAAATACTGAGTATCTTCAGAGCGCATTATCTTCAAAAGGCTCAAAGAATTCAACACCAGATTCAGCATTTCTTAAAAGCAAACCAGAAGATAGTTTTTAAAAATATGAGTGAATTTTTACAGGGGTTTTATGCTGAATTCTCTAAGATACCATGTTTGCTTTTCATATCCTTTGACTATATTTGAATCAAATATATCTGTTTATGGTAGTTGAATCAGTTACTCAGTGGTCAGGTTTTTATTAGTGAATTTTGGTATGTGAGTCTTTTGTCCTCTACAAATGTGCAGAAAGCCTCCTTCAGAGGTCTGTACGAATACTTTCTGACATAGGAGTCACAAATTTAGTTTCTGCAGGTTTTCAGCTGTCAGCCTATGTGAAAAAGTTTTACTGCTGTCATACACAAGACTAAAAGCACTTGCAATTCCATTTCAGCAGGTTACGAGTGCGGGCACCATGTTGTAGTGTTTGTTACTTTTTGGAGCTCTGAAAAGTTCTTTCTTTGGCATGGCAATGAGAAATGATCTCTGGGCAGTGCGAAGCAGCCACCTCAGAGGCAGCGTCTCCTCGATGAGTTAATCTGATCGAATGTGTCAGAGTGCTTTGGTTGTTCATGGAAGGGATTGAAGAGGAGACACTTGTGCAAAACTGGTGATGAATAAAGATGCCACAGTGATTTTTATATGTGAGAGCTATCTATTTGATTGCTTCAGCTTTAAGGTAGTTCATCACAGTAATTCACCCAGTGTTGCCTCTTTAACTTCATACCACGGTTTCCCATCAGTCCGATTAGAAATGGCAAAGCCTTTATCAGATTAATCTTTCTTTCTCTTTCTTCCTTTCAGTATCTCTGACCCCAGGACACAAGAAAGCCTACCATGTAGACCAGCACTGCACTGGTGGTAGTGCACATAGCTAAGGGTCTGCAGCACAGGATGGAGGTTAAAACCAACACTTCTAATTTTATTTGTTTGGTACACACACACTTTTCCTCCTCTTAAGGAAAAAACCCAAAACTTTTCATTTCAAAACAACTGGCTGCTTCCCAGAAACATGCTTACACAAAACCAGGTCTATTCATTTTGTTAGGTAAATAAACATCCACAAAATTAATAAAGTAGCAAACACACTACCTGCCAGGTTCGGTTTTTGGGGCTCTTTTGCCAGTTATATTTCATGGGGAGTCCAATACTTTTCTTTTACTGGAGTTCACAGGGAATTTATGTCGTTCTTCAGCATATAACATCCAAATTATTTTGTGTCGTCACACTGCAATCCCAGAATCCTTTTGTTCCTCATTAAGCACATTTAACACTTACTCATTACATTGGTAATTACTCCAACAGGACCTCTACCAACTATTCCATTATGTAGAGACTTTTATTGTTTTTATTGTCTCTTAAACTACATATAAACACATGCAGAGAGTTAACAGAGGATTAGCTTGAAGATGCCACAGTATGTTTTTTTATATTTTTAAATATAAAAGCATCATATCTATGAAACTTTAGATGAATCTTGATTTTTTCTTTTGGTTTTAACTGACATCCAGATGCTGGAAAGCCCAGGAACATTTGTGAGTGTGGGCTACAGAACCTGTCCCTACATTCTTTCTACAAATGGATGAGGCTGATTCATAGAGAAAACTCACAATACTAGAAGGAACAGCTAGTAAGAATTTAAGAAAACCAGTCTTGGGATACCTTCAGCATGTTGGACTCCCTTGGTTACAGAAGAAGCCCAGAACACACAGTATAGCATGAGGGACCCCAGTAAGTTTTCATTATGTAGAGGAATTGGACATTATGAACAATTCAAAAAAATAACATGGAAGTGAATGCCAGCAACTCTGCAGTATATAGGAAAGGAAATAAAAGATAAAGTTTAGACCTGGGGTGGACCTAATTTCTGTGACTCTGGGATAGACTACTGCTTCTATTTGGTAACCTTCTGTGGCAAGCAAGCGATTGTGACTGTCTGGCAAGGAATGTTTTGTTTCACTATCTTGTTTAAATCAAAATGTTTGCATATGCAAACATACAGTTTTTATCTATATCCAGTTGAAGCTAAAATGTTGATATTTTTATTCACTGCATTAATATAGTGAACATGACAATAAGAATTTTGATAATTTCATTATGTAAGCAGTCTATTGATAAAAACAGTGTGATGGTGTGATTTTACTTTACTCCTGGTTCTCTTTCTTATCGATATGGTTTATCATATCACTTTTAATTATCAAATTAGTTTTGGTAATATATTTCAGTAATATATTCTTTGTTGTAGGTGTTACTTGTTAATAAAATTGTTGTTTTATAACACTCCAGTACCAAATGGTGTGTGTTTTAGAGAGGATTTTTCTGGTATATAGGGGATGTTACACTCTATTCTCAGAGTACAAAATCTTAACAACAAAGAATGGGTATAGATACAGGCACTGAGAAAGAAACACTGAAAAGTTGAAGTGGACTCATGGATCTTGATGAGTCTGTAAGATATGTAGCCTCTTAGAAATGTAGTTTGCTATGGCATTTAGCAAACTACTCACAGCAGTATTTAAAGATTAAAGACAATTACTGTGATACCAAAGGAATAGACAAATATAAGAAGCGGTATATCAGTCTTCAGAAGAAGAAGTGTAATGACTCTAATTGCGCCATTAAACGTATTTCAGTCAACTGTAGTTGAACAAATGTGAATTGTAAAACATATATAGCCAACTAATCCAAAGAGATCTCGTTGCTGTTTTCTGCAATAACAAAATACGGCCTTCAGCGTGCAGTGAGACATGCCCGATCCTTGCTTTTCAGCCACAGAAACACAAATATTTTTTTGTGATTTGGGCTGATTTCATTCATATGTACAGAGGAAAAAAATCACTATTGAGTTTTTCATATTATGTGGCTGAAGAGGCTTATCACATACCTTTAGGAAGCAACGCTTACTGGGAAGAACCTGCCATAGCAGCTCACTAACAGAGTATCTCTGATATGTCAGATATCTTGGTCTAATGCATAAACCACCTGGAACCTAATACTTTGATGTCCACTGATAGCTGAACAATTTGTATAGATCTTGAGAGAGTCAAATAATAATGTTATTTTTTTCTGCATCAGATACACTGGCCTACATGCCAGGTGCTAAGGTTTCAAAGCCTCTGTGCTAATGACCAAGGATCTGTGGGTTTAACGACCACTGGGGATCACAGCACTCATAAAAGGAGGCAGGCAAAGTCACTGAAATGGAACAGCAACGTGTGGAAAGTTGCTCACATCATGAGAAGTTTCACGGTTATTAGAAAATGTCTGGTAACATCTGTTCTTACCAAATCTATCTGCTGTTACTCAGTGGATTAAGGACCTTTCAGTCTTGCTGCCCAATAATTTTGTCTGACTCTTACATAGCTGATGTCGTAAATACAGAAAATGTCCTAATTTAGGTAATTTAAGAACTCTCTTCTGGGTTGATCCAAGATGTTCTCAACACTTGTCAGAGAAAACATTTAGCTTGTAATGCCCTCTAGAGGCAAAATTGCTATAATAATAGTGTTGGCCGCAAATTTACACTTTTCTGGACCAAATGCGATGCTGTGGTTTTCAAGCAAGAGCTTTTTTCTTTTTTTTTTTCTTTTTTAATAAGCCACACTTCACATTTTTATAGGAGCAGAGGTCTAGAACGGTCAGTGGCTCTGCAACTAACCTAGATACCTCATTCTGGACTTGTACTGAAGTTGTCTCCAGCTGAGATGTGGCCATACTTAAACTGCAAAGCAAAATGGTGACGCTTGTAGACAATAACAGAGTTTGACATGGAATAAGTCTCTGAAAGTATCAAATTTAAAACGTATTTCTAACAGTTCACTGTTACTCCAATAGATGTGTTTGTAACATGCCTTTCATAAATCTGTGGTCCTCAATGAATTTAGAAGTTCTTCACAGTAGAAATTGTTAGAAGGATGAGGAGCTCTGTTGTTTACTGGCAGCCATGGGCTCCTGTGCTCAGAATAACAGAGACTGAAAAGTAGAGGATGTGTGTCAATCTTTAATTGTAAAATCTGTATTACCCCATATTACAACAGAAACACTACAACCTCAAAGAAGTTGCATCCATGTAATTAGAAACAGAATTTGAGCCCTGAAGCTTTTATTTGTCTTAAGTGTATTTGTAAAGCATTCTTTTTTTTTTTTTTTGCGAACTTTCTTTCATGAGTTGACAAAGATTTCTGGTCTGCCTGGAAGAATGTCAACAAAGAAGCTCAGAGAATGCAAACGGGGCTTGGCTTCATATTCATCCACCTTTTAATAGTTCATCTCATTAATGAGAAAATCATCAGGCTGCTGGCACAATCAGATACAGTCACTTGTCAGTACATTGAGTTCAGTTTATAGTATTCCGATTCATATTCATGATCAGAGGATGCAGTGGAGCAATTCATTAATGCAGTGCTGCATTAAGCAATCACTGCCAAAATGTGACATATTGAGAGCTTGCATTAAACCGCTTGCTTTGAGAATCTTTGGTTAAGAAATTCCTAAGTGCAGAAATCTGTTGAGATAAATCACTCAGGCACTTCAAGAAAACACTATTGAGACTCCAGGTAACACTTAGTTAAAAAAAATTTATTCACTGGTGTTATTGTATGTGTGACATGATTGCACCTTCAAATGCATGTTTAGGCTCTTCTAACAGCTAGTAACACATATAAACTAGATTTGAATTATCCCAAACCAAACTTTCTCTTTTACTCTTCATTACTTTATGGCATCTAATGAATGCTAAGGTTGTTTTTGTTTTGAGTCACGATACTCAACAGTGTAAAAACCCCAAACTCTTACATTCTCTATCTCTACTCATGGCACAAATAAGGGGCACTTGCAATTGCAGTCTGTGCATGCTCACTTTACAGTGTGTTTAAAGAGTGATGGTGCTTATAAATTAGAAAGACGTGTCTTCCATACTTTTGTCATGAGAAGGTGAGTCCAGGTTTAGCTTCCTTTTCACTTTTTGTCTTTAATTTTGTAGCATCATGTTGTGGTGAATTCTTGTTCACATGCTTCAATTCCACCACATCATTTTACTACTAACACCTGTTGTTCTTCCAGTTTATCCTCTCTTTTTTAGATTTATAAAAAGGTCTAGCTACTCAGTCATAGAGAGGTCTAGAAAGAAAGAAAGGATTAGAACTGTAAATCTGTGATCACTCATATATAAGCAACACAGATGCTAACATTTCTTTGAATCTGTCCTTATTGCTATTCCTGTCTTTTGAGTAGGGTTATTATTCTTGTTTTTTTCTCATTGGTATTTTGACCAAAATCTGGATGACTGAATCACTGCTAAGAGGAGACAATGTGCATAGTATGTAAAAAGTACGAAACATCGTGCCCATGCTTTATGTTTTTGCAACAATAATGATCTCACACATTCCTAGTATCCTTGAATAAGAATGTGTAGCCAGTTGTGTTTCTGACACTGACCAAACAGCCTCTGGCATGGGTCTCTTGTTACTTCAGAAGAGATTTGCTGGCTTCATTTTCCGTATTTTCCAAAGCTGTGTGCCAGATGGGTGAGATACTCGTGTACCTGCTCAAATACTCATGTATTCACATGGTTTTGTTTCTGTGCTTGATCTTTGCTTTTTCCAACTTACTGCATTTCCCCTGTAATACAAGATAACTCTATCTTATGCTAATAATGGCATTAAAAACCTTGACTAATTAAAGCTCAACTGGAAGTAAAAAGCTTAAACCTTAAAGAAATTTGTGTCTGTAAGATTTCCTGTATTTCCTCCACCACAAAGTGTTGCCATCTGCAGATGAGGCAAGAATGGTTTTGCCATCAATCTTTTTCTACAGAAAACAGAGAAAATGGAGTATTCTGAGGTAGTCAGTGTGGTTTTTAAAAAAACATCTAAACTATTCTCCGAAGCAAAAAGGTCTTTCTGATTTCTTCCCAGTCCCTTGCACACAGATATGACAGTGCCATAAACATGAACGTTTTGCAACCATTGGTCTGATTGAACAGCTATGTCTTAATCTCATTCAGAATCATAGAATAACAGCAGGGTTTGGGTTGGAAGGGCCCTTACAGACCATCTACTTCCAACCCCCCTGCCATGGGCAGGGACACCTTCCACTAGACCAGGTTGCTCAAAGCCTCATCCAGCCTGGCCTTGAACACTTCCATACATAAATATCAATGCATTTAATGATAGCTCTATTTTCTAAAACCATAGTCCAAATGGTTAAGTAAACTGTTTATACTGCTAAGCTCTGTTTCCAAAGTAATTTACAGTCAATACAATCAGCTACACCTCCACTGAAGTATGTAGTTGTGGCAGTGTTCAACTAGAGGTGGATGAACACTAGACTTTATAAATCTAAAAACTTGTCCAGCTCTCTGCCCATTGCATTCTGAGGGGATCTGTTGTGAGGGTAGACATTGTTACAGTTTCACAAGAGTGTTCATGTGCCCTATTTAGAACACAGACCCTTCTGTGCTACAGATGCACAAATCTGAAGGAAAAAGGAATTAATTTAAAAGGGAAAAGGCAGTGCAACAAGTTTAAGAATCAGGCCAAACAAGCAAAGAAAGTAATGACTGGAAGAACCAGAGAAACAATCTTCCCTATTAAATCTGGCCAGTGACATCTATTGCAAGTAGTGGGAACATTTTATCCAGGCTTCAAAGAGGAAAATGGAGAGAAAGAACTATTCTGGGCAAGGGTATGAGTTACTCCCTACTTCATGTAAGCCAGTAATAACCAAGCACTCTTTATCTACAGCATGGTGGTAAGGAATGAACTGGAGATTCACCATTGTCCCTGAGAAGGAAGGAATTCTGGCTGAGAGCACTTTTGTATAGACGCTTGGCACCACAGCTCCTGCAACTTGTTAGTTCATCGCTTGTAGTCTAATGACATTTGAAGAGGATGACCATGACAGACAGCTGTGTCTGTGAGCATCAAGAGAGAGCTTACGTCTGACCTAGTTCTGGAAATGATTAACACATGATTTAGCTCTCATTCATTTCTATTCATGGTCATATATCTCACAGCTGTTGCTGAACACCAAGAATCAGGAAAGGTTTATGATGACTTCACGCTTTACAAAGGCATAATCACATGGTGAGATCTGACCATTTGCTATAACAAGATGTTTCTTGTTAAAAAATAAGAATATTTGCTCCTATTGCTCTGAAGATTTTATTTCCATTTAACCACCAGCATACTCTAGTAATGTGCAAACAGTAACAATGTATTTCATTTCTCATAAAATATATCCATCTGCTCGTTTAATTCCTCACAACCACTACACATTGAGATAAAAATCACCTGTGTTGTGAGAAGTGTAATAACAATCTTTAAGATGCTTGAAAGATTTCCAAGCGCAAGTCTCCTTTTTTAATATTATGTTTTTACAGTGAAGAATGCTTGATTTCTCCTCCAGGTGTTTTTGCTACATCAATACTTTACCCACTGACATGTCTTTCATGATAACAATGAAAGAAACTATAAATATGTGGCCAACTTGAATCTTCACAGTATTGCAATGGTTCCACATGCATGATCTTTGAAATTCCTAACTTTGTTAGGGATAGCATGTGGTAGGTGAATTCCTGCTCAGTAGCAATCTGGTCAATTGCCTTATCTGGACTGGGAGAGGACCTCCAGTGGCAGGAAAAATATCTGGCAGGTTTACTCATCTGTCCTGAAGAAGACAACGAGGAACATACTGTGCAAACATAGCCTTTTTGTGGGACGTTTTTAGAAGCTCTGAGTAAGGGCAGGCATGTGTGAGGTTTTGCACACTAGCAATTTATTTGAGTTCATGGAGTATTACAGTTTTTTGCAAATGTCTCCCCCACAATATTATTTTCTGGGTTCCCCAGCAGTGAAGTGTGTAACAGGTGGCTCTTTCAGGTACCTCTATCCCCATCTCCTGTCACATTCTTCCACTTGTCTGGCTCATCTTCAATAACGATTGCTCCAAATATCAGCAGATTTCAATAGGACATGCTTGCCTCTCACTTGTTTTTGCTTCCACTCTTCGCACATCTGACTGATACAGACAAACTTGTAAAGGTGTTCAGATCCAAAAGGTTTTCAAAGCTGCACTAGCTGAGGGCATTCAAGCTGGAAAAATGTGTTCTTTCATCATAGTTTTTTAAAAGAAGGCAAAGATTTAGCAAAAATATAAGGGTAGTTTCCAGAAAGCTGATCATTTTAACAAGAGTAAAAAAAATTTGTTCTGAGAAATTAAGAACTTAAAAAGATTTAAACTTCAGGGAGTCTTGTGAATGTTTACTAAGTGGTATTATTTCATTATTCATATAGTTTTCTCAAAGTCCAGAAGCTAGCCAGAACTGATGACAAATTTTAAAAACTGTGAGTTTATGTCCATTTGGAAAAAATGAACTGTGTCTGTGCTAATGATTCCTGTGAATTCTTCTTTCTGAGGAATTTCAGATTCTGTTATAAATATGAAAAGCTCATATAAACAGCTGAAATTTGAAAGACTCAGATTTTCTCCTTATTATGTGTACATAAAAATGGTTTAATCTGAATATTTTTACGTAAAATCTAAATTAATCATAAATTGAAGATTACATTTAGGTTAGAATAAAGGTAGCATTTCCTCAGTAATGTAATTCTCAGGTCACAGAGACTAAAGTGATAGGTGAGGGAAGATTTATCACAGACAAGCCACTAGTGACCTTCTGCTGAGATTGAAATCAAGTAGGTTAACCCAGTTTTTAAACTAATAAAAAGAATTTGGCCATGCTGTTTTCTCAAAATATGGTGATAAACTGTCTCTTCACAGCAAGAACACATTTAGCTGATGTATCTGTTACTCAGATGGCCACACAAAATTACCAAATAAATTAAAATATTAAGTATTTATATAGAAGTTAGAAGCAAGGACTAGAGGGCTAGGTCTTGGCACTTTCTATGCAGAATTTGTAAGTGAATAATCTTAGAAACAACTGAGTCATCTTCTCTAACAAATGCCGAGTATGAGTTGCTACCAAAACATCAAAAATGAGTCCAAAAAGCCCTGGTGTTACTGTGATAGATTTTCATAAATGACCAAAATTCTTCCATTAAAATAAAACGGTAGAGATGATCATAAAATGAACTCAACAAAAAGGTTTTAGACATTAAGAGGGCAAAGGGATTTTAAAAGTATTCAAACTTTCTAAATAGAAAATTGGCTTGACAAGAGAGATTTAAAATTCACAGAAATGCTCTCCTGATCATGTCCAACAGGCTCCTAATTAGACAATGACTGTGATTTTAGAATATTTGTACCACTCCAAATTTGAAAAGGCTTGGGGTGTAAGAGTACTTATGAGTAACTGAAAAGAAAAATGAAAAGGTATAGTCTGAAATAACATTCAGAGGACACCAGTGCACAGACAAAATAGGACTGTAGGGATCATTCACTACTGAGCTGCTTCATAACACATCTCTCCAGTTCTCCTCAAATTCTGTACAGATGATTTTGTACTCTAAAATACAGTTGGAAGCCAATAAGCCAATTCTTTTAATTCAGAAATGACCAGTATAAGAGCCTGGCATTACATAGGGCTCCCAAGCCACTTAATGCAGAAGGTGTGTCAGAAGGATGATGAGGGTTACCAGTGGTCAGAGGCCCAACTGGGGGCCCAACCCAACTGGCTGCCTTGGTTTACTGGGGCTGTTCAGCAGCTGTTTGCTACCACTTGCTTGGAACCACTCCTGGAACATCAGAGGTAGCATGTATATGTTTTATTACTCTCTATCATAAGGCCTTTGATGGGTTGTTCAAAGTGTTTGCAAAATTGGATATTCTTACAGTTTTTATTTTTGACAGAGCTGACTTTAAAAAGTACACCTAAGCAACAATGTTACAGAAAGTGACAAGTTATTTCTGTGTCATCAACTGCAATTGCAAGCTGAAAATAATCCATCTTTCTGATCATAGTGATGGTCCTTCTGATAATGAAGCCTGCTTGCGTTTGTTACTCAGTGATGGATTCTAAGATAGGTACAATCTGTATTTTTATGTGTCAAAGAAAATTCTTGTGTTTTTTTTTTAAAAAAAATACAAAATGGCACAATTGTTGCCCAGATAATCCAAATCTTTATTTAGGGCCCTGAAGCGGAACTTACCAGAAAAGAGGAAGATGTGGAGCAGAGCAAATTTTTGTGTAGATCTTTGTGTGTTCCACTGAAAACTATAGCAGGGAGCCTCAAGAAAAGACCTGATCTTCCCTTGGCCACAATTTATATCTTTTGTCAAAAAAAAAGAACAGGCAGGAAAAGTAGTGATGCATGTCTGATATTGATGGAAAGCAAGTATGTACCTCATCCATTGAAAACATTGATCAAGGCCACTTCTTTCTTTTTTAATGACGGCCCCATAAATCTGCCAGTATCAATGAAAGTCACTGTTATCTACTCGAGGTTCTAAATGGCTACGTTAAGAAAGCTAAGTTGCAGCTAATGGTTCTTTACATCCAGGAGCCAAATCATCACACTTACCTCTTTCAGAACTCTCCTTCTGCTTTTTCATTTGTTTCTTTGTTTTTTAAGCAACACATGGAAAAAGAAAAAACTGGACACATTAAAACAGAGGAAGAAATTGCACATACACATGATAATTTTTAATGAAGTGGTTTTAATGTTCAAAGCTTTTTTTGCACCTTTTTTCGCTGTGGGTTTCAGACAAGAAAGGTGAGAGGATACAGCATCTTTCTGTGCATATAGTCCATTGACCATGGCAAACAAAATTCAATAAAGAAGGTCTGGAAAAGTGATATTCCTATTAAATGTCAATGTATAGTTTGTGGTTCAAGGTTAAATTAGAAATAGGATTTAAATTCAATAGCAATGAAACCTTACAAGTTGTTCTGTTAAAAATTCTATGGGAACCATTCAGATCACCCTGGATCTTCACCCAGTAATGGACAGTGATCTATGACTGACCCAAAATTTCATATGGACAGAAATTCTCAGAATCTTTTTATCATCATCCAATCCAAACCAGAACAGAAAGATGGGAATGAGCCTAAAATGATAAAATAACCAGCTGTTGCCTTTGAGGAGATTGGGTGTGACTGCCACCTCCCTATAACCACTTATATCTTCTTTTAGTAATAGGATGAGGGCAGAGGCTGATAGAAAATGTGTACTATGGCTGGAACAGAACTCAGATCACAGGGGCTTCAACCACAAGGTCGCTCCAAATAACCCACGGTGTACAGAGTAAAGGATGAAGACTGGTAAAACTAGTCCTCTGGATGTAGGGTTATTTTAAAAAGTCACCTTATAACCACAGCTTGGGAAGCATTACAACTGCCAAAATTTCCACTCGCAAGCCACTTTACTATGTTTAATAAATCAAGGCACCTGATTTGCCTGTTTAATAACATCAAGGAGGTGCCAGACACCCTGTGTGGGGTGCTAAGGGGATGGGAATGAATGAGCAAGTGGGTGGGACTGAGCTCATCTTAGCTCACAAACTGCATTTAAATACACGGGCTTGTTCTGCACTGCCATAACGTCTGACAGCAGCACAGTTCCATAGCTACCAGTATTACAGCTTTGTCAGAGACTCCTCAGCAATACCCAGGGTAGGCTGAAGATCCTTTCTCAAAACCTAAGTGTAAAACAGGGATTACCATTTCAATATTTTACACTAAATATGTCTGGGATAAAGGTATATTCTCAGTGGAAGGCTTCACCTCACACAATGGGAAGCAATAAACAACTCTTCTCTGAAGAGATATTGAGAACTTTTTAAGGAAATTTGTTTACTTTTTGCCTCAAGAATATCAGAGATTCTCTAGACAGATCTGACTGTGTTTCAGCTATCTTGGCAATGAAATCCCTCCTTAGCCTTGCCCCAACACACATTCCTGTGTAATACATACATGAATCTCAGAAACAGATGGAGTACACTTTACCCAGAATCTAATCCTAGTGAGGTAGAGAGGCCAGATGGTCTCACTTTACAACTGAAAACTTTCAGAGAGTCTTTAAACTAAGCAAAGATTTTATTAACATTGATGGCTGGATATAGGGTAATACACAGAGAAGATTAATTAGAAACCCTAATTAAATGTAGCAGTGAAAAAGGACCTGAGCAGTATTTGGCATCAAACAGCTTTTTAAGATTCTTGTTGAAACCTGCAGTCTTCAGCATGTCTGAGCTGCAAAGCGAACAACAGAAGCAGAAACAATGAGATTCACTAAAAGGTGCCAAACTCAATTCTACATGCAATCATTTCGTGTATTTTTCATAGATTCATAGGAGAGAGGGCTGAAAAGAACCTTTAGAGGTCGTCTAGTTCATCCCCCTACCCCAAGGCAAGATCAGCTGTACCTAAATCATTCCTGACAGATGTTTGTCTAACCTGTTCTTATAAAGCTCCAATCACAGAGATTCCAAAACATCCCTAGGCAATCTATTCTGGTGTTTAACTATCCTTGTTGTTTGAAAGTTTTTCCTAACGTTTAAGTCTGAACCACCATTGCTCCAATTTAAACTGCTATTTTTTGTTCTACTGGCCAAGGGCATAGTGAAAAGTTTATTCCTTTTTTTTTTTTTTTTTTTTACCAGGTACCTTTTACAAATAGGAAGAACACTCCTATATTTCCCTGCTATGTATTGTTTTTCCTTATACCAAGAAATCCAAGTTCTTAAATTTTCTTCCCATTTAGACTTCTGATCAATTGGTTTCCCTTTATTAAGACTACATCTCTGTTAAAAGTGACATCAGAAACTGAACATTGTAGCTTCACTCAGCTGGAATCATCAGAAAGAAAGGACTCTATCACACCTGTTATGGTTAACATTCCTGTTATGTACCTTTGTAGGAGGGTTGCTTCTTTTTTAAGGTTTGACTGTTGATTTGTGCTAAACACATGTTCCTTTCCTAAAGAATTCATGTCTAGCCACTCATTTTCAACTTAGTTTTGATAAAAGTTGCCTGAATATATTGAAGAAGGGGTTTCTTGGCTGTTTTTTACTGAAGAAAATTGCAGAAAAATAAGATTTGTTTTCATGAAGACATTAGCATGTGCTCCAAGGAAATGAGGTGCAAGAGTCAGTTTTCTTCAGCCTGTTAAAGGAACATACATCTGGAAGTAACGTTTTAATTCTCAGACTTATGGAGTGGGGAGCTTGAGGAGACAAGCATCACACATCACTTCTCCCTTTAAATTCTGTGCTCATATCTGTGGCTCAGAGCAGGAATTTTTGTGGGCCACAGAGAGTAACCAAGAAAGCGTTGCCATGTTTCCACAACATCCTGACCTCTAGGCTGCTACTTACTGGATTAGTTGCCAGTGCAACCCTACATGTTGTACCATCTTACTAAAGCTAGCTTGGATCTTCAAGAGGTGAATTGCATCCTTAGGTAAAGCACCTGCAGCTGACCAATGGCACAGAGAGTGACTTCCAGGAGCCTCCTCCTGATCTGACCCACCAAGTGTGCTCCGACTCCAGCTCCCTAGGAAAATGCTGCAGTGAAGTGTAGACAAGCACAGGAAGAGGCATCTGGACACCGACTGCTGCGAAGGTTTGCTGAGACAAACGCATGTTTATAGCTCACAGAAAAGGGAACAGATGTGCCGATTCAAGGAATTTTATCCTCCCAAATGCTGCAGTCACAGCTAAAGGAGTAAAAATAGATGCAGTTTTGGGAGCAGTAGTGATGGCAAAGACTAATGCTGAAAGGAAGCAGAGAGGGAAGAGAGGACAACTTATCACAGAAGCAAAGATAAGTGAGGAGGGCATTAATTATGGACTGCCCTGAAATAGTGGCAGCATCAAAACTGCCCCTCTTAAGAAGTTCCCTCTTTTGTAGTTTCCCAGCATCAGCTGCATACCAGCCTTTTCCACTACCAGTGTGCAGCACATATGGCTGCCTTGCAAGAATCACACAAATCATCCAGTAAGTTCATTTTTATTAGTAGCTTCTGCTTAATTAAGGGATGCATCATGCTTCATCAATCAGCTTCTGTGCTTGTGAGCTGGTCTCAGCCACTCCGCTGATTCAAACTCCAAGCAGATACAATTCATGTGCTAGAGGCAAGAGGCTGGTTAGCTTGACTTTGGGGAGCCAGGGGCAGAACGGTATCCCTGACCATTAAAGTGAAGTTTCATACCACAGCTATGGCAGTGGTAGGTCCACCATAACTCTGTTTTCTTGCACTGAAAGACTGATGCAAAAAGCAAACGTGAAGAACAAGATTAATGTTAAGACAGTCAAAAGAGTAGCTACTGATTGAAAGCTCTTGATTGTTTACAAATGTAAACCTCTTTTATCTTTCTGTTTTCTAAAGAAACCAGTTAAATTAGCTTCTGGAGTCACTGCTGGTTTACACTGCTGCATGTCAGCTCTGTAGAAGAAATTCCTATAGAGGTGCTAATCAGGAAGGTGTGTCCGACACAGCGCAGTGCAAAGCCAAACAAAGATGGTGTGGACAACCTATAGCTTTGCCTCCCAGATGGACACATGAATCTACACAAGAGTGTACAAGACTAAATGTTCTAGATTTAGGAGCCTGAGGTTGGCTTGGGATCTTTTCATGGTGCTGGACAGTGAGATGTATATGTAATTACAGATAATTGCATTCCCTGGTCTTTCAGTTAATGATAAAAAGGGATGTCCGTTATCACCAGTCCATTACTGTCTATGGAATAATGTTCATAGCAGCAACCCAGTAAATTACTTTTTATTTGCTTAATAACATTAAAGGTTTAATTGGCCAGATAGAAGCTTTGCAGTTTAGCTTTTCCATTGCAACCTTCTTTGTGGCCTCAGATACACTTTTCCTGGATTCCTCCTGTGCAGGAAAGGTTAATTCTGATGAATTATACCAAACTCTGTCATAGTTTTGCTGCGTGAAGGATTTGTTAAGAAGTGAAACCTACGAAACCCAACTCATAGCAAAAATCAAATTTGACTTCAGTACTCTGATGTGAAAAGCTAATGCATTAACCCATCAGGTTATGTAGCCCTTAAATGCCCCTTTTCAATAAATCATTAAGGGAATGTAAGTAACACCATAACATACAGGTAAGCTACTTCATCTAAAATACACAAGTCATCATTTTCCTCTTCAATTTTCATGGTAGCTTATCCTTTACATATTTTGTTATTAATTTTTATGATAGCTATTAAAGGTCTTCCGACAGTCTATGGATTGCTTGCGAAATAACATATGTACAGTATATATGCTTTTTAATAGTGCAATTAAGGTAGGTCCACGCCTTTACTATATTATTATATACATCTCTGCAATTAATGTATTGTAAATGCTGCAAAAGGTATATATGACTTTTATTTCTGCAATGCATATATCAGACCATATATTTTATTTTGGTATTTTTAAAGCATTCAGCAGAATGTAGGAAAAAAAATATCTCAAGATGCCTCTCACCCACATTGCAGGTACCTGCAAATTTATATGTTCATCCCAGCCTAGTTAAAGGCAAGTGTTTTGTTGCTGGCATCACAAGTTCTGAGCCAGGATGGGGGTTATCTTGTCCTTTTCTTATTCTTCAATATCATAATAAGAGTTAGTGACTCTGGAAAGTAATGCTAACATGTGTTAGTGGCAGAGAATATTGCTCAGTTGTGGTGAGAAGTCACATGTAGGATTTATACAACCTATACAAGACACAACAGAGACAGAGGACCACATGCAGTTTTGTAGACATCCTCCCTGTCAAGATCTACTAGAATCTGACTATTTCAGTCAAATTTATTTTCAAGGAAATAAATCTGTGAACAAGATGATGCAGAGCTATAGGCTGCTGCCCTCTTTTAGGTAGAATTAAGACCATTCAGATTATTCATAATGGGAGGTGCTGTGCAAAATCACAGAATAGGAATTTTGGGAAGGTTTTGCTCTCCTTAGACATCTCATATACATTCCTCCTTGAATCCTCTATCCTTCACTTCATTGACTTCTTATACTTACAAACAGGTGCTCAGAACAAAACTAGAGCTCTCAGAGGAGTTTCCACCAACTTGTGAGCAGATTCTGATTTTGGTCAAGTTCTGGACCTGAAATGTATCTCTCATTTATCAACAAATAGATCAGTAGGTAAATCCAGCATAGGAATCATTCACAACTGTGTGACATGAATGCATGTTCAGGCCCTTGTTTTCAGCCTGCTTTTTTATTACAGGGTGTGGTTAGACATTTCTGCTGAAATACAACTAATCTAATCCAGGGAACAGAGCAAAGCCTTGGCATCAAGGACATGTCCCCAAACAATCGACTGATGTATTTTGCCAGGGAATTGTACTCGACATGAAGGAATGGAGAACAAGTGCCCGTAATCTATGACTTACTAGCTGTTTCTAAGTGATTCTGGCTGTGTCGATAAATTGTTCACAGCTCTAATTGTTTTAATGAATTGAACATAATTAAACTTACAGTATGTCACAAGCTTCCTCTGGCAACTCTAGTAGGTTTCTTAAGTAACAGTTCATCAACAACCATCAGTGCTGCTTAAACCTTCCTACACCTGAACAAATGAAAACTCATCTGAATTCTGAAATTGGCCTTGAAAACCATCTTTCCCATGTTTGCAACATGAAAGGGGGGAGTATATGAAATGTACTTACAAAATAGAACAAAGCAGAGTGTTTCCTTCATTTTTGACAAGTTATTTAGCCAAGCTGATAAATAACTTATTGTTCATGTACACACAGCAAGAAGTGACAAATCCTTTTTTCTATCTCCACTGAGGTTTCGTGAGTCACCCTCTGCTTGGCTACTGAACTTCTTAAGTATTTAAAGTATTGTAATACTTCATGCATTTTTCAAGTTATTTCATTTTGATTTGTCTTGGGTATCCCTTTGGTCAAACCTTAGACAATGAAAATGTTATATATTCTTCATCCTAGAACTTGTATCTCCTCCTTGCTGCATATACAATTCTTTTATAATCAATTATTAGGCAGTATTAACAAATAACAAGATATTATGAATCTACTTCTAAGTTATAGATCATCATGAAAATTCTACCTTAAATGTGTATCTTATCCTCCTGTTTGTCTGACCAGCAGGTTGAGGGAGGGGTTTCTCCCCCTTTACTCTGCTCTTGTGAGACTCCACCTGGAGTACCAGGTCCAGCTCTGGGACCCCCAACATAAGAAGGATATAGACCAGTTGGGGCAAGTCCAGAGGAGGCCATGAAGATGGTCAGAGGGCTGGAGTACCTCTCCTATGAAGAAAAGCTGATAGAATTTGGCTTGTTCAGCCTGGAAAAAGAGAAGGCTTCACAGAGACCTTATAGCACCTTCCAGTACCTGAAGGGGCCTACAAGAAAGCTGGGGGGACACACACATGACACTTTTTACAACAGCCTGTAATGACAGGACAAGGGGTAACGGGTTTAAATTGAAAGTAAGGAGATCTAAATTGGATATCAGGAAGAAGTTCTTCCAGGAGAGGGTGGTGAAGCAGTGGAACAGGTTGCCCAGAGAAGCTGTGGATGCCCCATCCCTGGAAGTGTTCAAGGCCAGGCTGGATGAGGCTTTGAGCAACCTGGTCTAGTGGAAGGGGTCCCTGCCCATGGCAGGGGGGGTGGAACTAGATGGTCTCTAAGGTCCCTTCCAACCCAACCCATTCTATATTTCTGTGATTCATGTTAACATTATCGTCTTAATAGCATGTACAGAATTTGTTATTTTTAATTTAAAATGTAATCAAGAAATGTTGACTATTCTTTCTTTACTAGCAACATCCTTATTTGTGAAGGAATAATATAGGATCTATAGTCCCAGCTGAAAAAAATGATCGCTTATATTTTCTATTTTTCAATCAGTAGGCCCTTTCTGTAAGAAAATTGATTCTGTTTCAGTGTTTTCATAGTAGCACCAAGTATTGAAGGAATTACTGATGGTATGGAACATTATCAGGTGCACACAGCATGATGCCTGCACTCTTTTAATGATGCAATTTTTAAAGAAGCTCCAGCAAACTAAACCCTTCTGATGCAGCAATAGATAAAAATATGAAACAAATAAAATGGTCTAGGAGAAATATTGCCTCTAGCACAAATGACTGAATCTCATTAATATCCATGCAGTTATCTGCAGACCACAAAAAATACACCTCTATGTATTAGCTAGCACAGATGTCTCTGTGCAGTACTGCATTTAGGATGTACTGGCATGCATAGAGTATTTTCTGATTAAATTAACCTGTGTCAGGTTCTTGTGGTGTTTTTCTTTCTTGTGCATTCATATCTAACCTGAGGGTGAGTCTTAATTTCAGCATCTGTCTTCATAAAAATTTTGTGGTGATCCTCAGCACAAAGAATTTCTGTTTTAATATTTTCATTACTCCACCATGTTTTGTAGACTGAATAGCAGCAAAGTCCCAGCGCAACTTAGCCTTTTTTCAATACTAGAATAAGGTTGGGTAATATCGTGAGTAGATAAGCACAACACAGTCAGACTTGTAGGATACACACGTACCATGTACGTGTCAGAGGCGTTTGTGTGATAAATTACACAGACCATGTGGTAAATTGCAGTTCGCGCTTTTGACTGCCTCATCTACCCTCTGCTTACTAATCCATCTCCTCTGGGACCACTTCTATCATTTAAAAGATCTGATCAACACCAAATAGCTCCCTTAAAAAAACCACAAAACAACCTACCACTATACATAAAGCAGGTTTACCTAAGCATAGTAAATGCTGGATATGTCAGCAACCTTCAGCTAACCCATTTCATGTCATTTTAAAGGGCCATAAATGGTAAAAAAAAAAGAAAAAAAAGAAAATAGCACAATACATGGAAAGGCCTTGCCACAGTTCTTAACAGAGATCTTCTGGCCCCTGCAAAAATCTGTATTAAGAAACTGAGAGGTGAGGTCAGGCTCCCAGCATAGTCATAGAGTCATAGAATCATAGAATCATAAAATGGTTTGGGTTGGAAGGGACATTTAAAGGTCAACAAGTCCAACCCTCCTGACATGGGCAGGGACATCTTCAAGTAGATCAGGTTGCCCAAAGCCCTGTCCAACCTGACCTTGCATGTTTCAAGGGATAGGGCGACTCTGGGCAACCTGTTCCACAGTTTCACACATGCATCATAAAAAGATTCTTCCCTATATATAGTCTAAATCTACCCTCTTTTAGTTTAAAACAATTACCCCTAGTCCTATGGCAACAGGCCCTGCTAAAAATATTAGTCCCCATCTTTCCCGCAGCTCCCTTCAGGTACCGGAAGGCTGCTGTAAGGTCTCCCCAGAGCCTGCTCTTCTCCAGGCTGAACAAGCGCAGTTCTCTCAGCCTGTTTTCATTGGAGAGGTGATCTAGCCCTCTGAGCATTTTCCTGACCTGCTCCAACAAGTCCATGTCTTTCCTGTGCTGAGGCTCACCAAGCTGCATGCAGAACTCCAGGTGGGGTCTTCAGGAATAGTACTCTGTTTGTACTAAAATAAATTACAAAAAAAAAAAAAAAGGAAATTTACCACCTCCCCACTTCCCGGGTCCATCCAGAACAGTTCTATGCACTCACAAAGTCCTAAGCCAAAAAAATAATCTGACATCAGATGCAATATTGAGACTAATACTCTAATTCTATATGGTAAGATTAATCCATTAATCATTGCTAAAAATCATTGTGTATATACCTAAATTAGCTGGATCTTTCTTGTGGGAAGCAAATAAGAATAAAGGGCTTTATAATACTAAAAAATAATTCTTGTGGCCGATAATTGTCATTGTATTTAAACACTCATTCTTGCACTTCATTCCCTTGAAAAAAAGTAAAGCAGTGTCCTCTTCTTCACTGAACACTGTATTAGCACCTCAGAATCGCACAGCTCTGGAGCCCAGACTTAATTAAATAACAAGGTTAGGATCAGACAGTATATCAAGGTTATAAACTGGAGCGCTAACCTTCAGGAGGAGAGAGATTCTCAGCTTTCCAACGGAAATAGGATTTTGTGTCTATATTTGGCAGGTCCTGAGAGAACAAACTTTCACATCAGCATAAATTAAGTACAGAGAAGGTAATTCAGGTACAGTTAGTCCCTTTTTCCTTCTGTGCTTTGGTTCACAACTGGAGTTCCTGAATGTGCAGTGATAGTGCTGCTGCAGCTGATAACAGCGCCAGAAATGAGGCCAGGCTGATTTCCAGAACCTTTGGGTCAGGCCCTAAGTTATTGTAGCTGCTGGCTGGTCTTTAGAAAGAGAAGCAAAGGAACTTCCCCGGAGCTTCAGCTCAGGGTCCTTTCTGCTGCCTTGTCTCCACTCACAACTTGATTTCATCAGGTTCAGTGGTGCTGGCAACCTCTGGCTCCAGAGCTCACTCTTACACCTAGGATATCTCTAGATGTTCTGCAGCTACTCCAAAAATGTACATCTCCGTAAGAAAAAAGGTGAACACAGGCCAACGCCGAACAGGCGTGGGGAACTGCCTTTTCTGAAGTATGCCCGTACCAGCAGCACATTGCCCTTCAGAGTAGTGCTGCCTGTTCATAGAGGAAGCTGCTGTATAAAGCAGGCAGAGACTTACTGCGTGTGGAGAGAGTCCGAGGATTAGACCCTAAGTGTTTAACTGAGGGGAGATTGTCTGGTGTAATAACTCTGTTTGTCTGGCGAGACCCAGGAAAATACTACAAGTCAGACAAGTAATCAATAGCATTCAGATTTCCAAGAGAACACCATTGAATAGAAAACTCAAACTCATTTAATTGTATTGCTGGAAAGTTTCCTTCTGTTCCAAATTACAAAAAACCCTTGTTATGGTTTTGTAAAAGATATTCTTCATTTGATTGTGACTGTTTTTCTAAAGAGAAGATAAAGCATCATTATTAAATTTTCATGCAAACTATTATGCATGGAGTAACTCATTACAAAAGAAATATTATATTTCCAGAGTCAATACTTGAAAGGTTAATAGCACTTCATTGAAACAAAGGTTGAAAGGTCTGAAGACACACAGTGAAAGCTTGGCTAAACAACAAATAGGAAAGGATGAGCTAAGGGTTTGCAATGAGCTGTAGGGTGGATGATCCAGAAGGAATAAAGAATTATAAAAAGGTACGATAAAGTGCGGCAGGGGCTAATGGAATGAAAATAAGAAATGGAAAACTTAGGCTGAGCACATCAGGAAAAGGTACTTATCGGAGAAATTGATTAGATGGCCAAACAGCCTTCCAAAATATATGATGGAATTGCTGAAATTCTCTGAAATAGTTAAAATGGATCTACATACATTAGAATGGACCACAGTGGCAAAAACAATGCCAGGAGGACGAGGAAAAGGTCTCAGCCTATGGTCACCTGGCTTCATCTCTTAATTGCACTGTCCTGAGACTGTAGTGGAAACATCATAATGTAGTTAAGGGAGAAGAAAGAGAAGTACCTGGTGAAAGAAAAAAAATCGACATTTATGTAGGTTTTGTGCCTTTATTAAAAAAAAAAAAAGGATTTAAATTGAAAAGGCCTTCATAGTCCTCAGAACAACATGTGAATTACACAAATATCCAGCCTGTGGGGATAGGAATTCCACAAATAACAGCTTTGCGTTCCACAACAGTGAGCTTCCAGACTGAAACTGGTTCTCTGTCTGGCAAACCAAATTTCATAATATCAGGTCAATTTTTCCTCTGCTGAAAGGACTCACATTCTTTATGAGCATCCAGGCTGAGGTAACTGCTTAATGTCATACTTTGTTGTGGAAAAGGTCTTTTCCATGTAGAAGGATTACTTTATAACCAAAGTTTTCCTTCTTGAGAGCAGCATTTGCTCAGTTCTGCCACTGAAATTTGTATGCTAATAAATAGGATACTTTTGGATACTTCAGCTAATAGTGTTCCTAACCATACACAGCAGCATAACTTATTACAAATAGATAACTTGGGTTCAGGTAGACAGCATGTCTGCTAAGAAAGAACCCAGCTCTATGATGAGGCTGCAGATTTTGGGGAACTGGTTGAAAGAACTGAAACAATTTTGTGACTGGCACAGGGGTAAGGGCTGAAGAGATGAAGGAGGAGGATGATGCTGTAATGGACAACTCTAACTCTCTAGTGGCTTTCTCATGTGATCCTATGCAGGAGAAATTTATTCCTTTGACAGATGGGGAAAATTTTTCTTTGGGTTAAGAGCTGTTGCTTCCATCTGCAGAGGCTAATACTAAAGGTATGTTCTACGTCTCTAAAATGTTTTTGGCTAACCTGAAAAGCTGTGGACAATTCAGTTCTGTCAACATTTCATTGAAAACAATACAGCTGGACAACAGTGATCCTGCTTGGGGGAGCTCATGTTTTATGTGGCTGCTTTGATTTCTGCTTCTGCTGTGAAGACAGACAGATGTGAGTTTGAACTCATGCAAAGTTAGAAAACATATGGATGTCTGATGAATGGCCATTTTCATATCTGCCAACAATGTTTTAATACTTTATTTTTTTTTAACATCCCCTTGTTAGTTACTGAATCCCTATTACCACTACTATTTTGATATCAGGGCACTTAACCATTTAATGTAGTGATAGAATGAGTATGAAGTTAACTATAATTCTTCATTATAGCTCCTATGTGCCCTATTGCAATCAACAGACAGTTCAGTAGTTAAATTTGTTGTCAAAGGACTGGAAAAGTATTGTATAACTGCCTTCTTGTTGAAAAAGAATCAAAATCTAATATATCAGTCAAGTGACTTATAAGAAGAAAACTAGGACTTATTATAAAAACAAAATATATTTCATTAGCTTGCAAATATACACATTTACGACAAAATTACCCTTCTTATTTTCAGAGAGTAATATTTGATCTAATATTGACTAAATTATTATTAGACTGGAACTAATATTATCTCATCTGTTTCAGGAAGTTGTCTGACTGGTGTTATGAATTCTGTTGCATTTTGAGAATAGAAACATTCCCAACTTGTTTGTACTTAAGTATAGTTAGTTATCCTTTATACTTCTGTTCAGGAAGGATCTTTTCATAGAGACTAGTGATTATCCTTCAACTTAAAAATTATTATCCCTTACTTTTATGGAACCTAACGCACATCAGAAATGAACCTGACACCACTCTGCTCTTGAATGATCTTTCTCAATTATTTTAAGAATGAAGTCTACCACTAGAAAAATTATAAATTATAGAATTCCCCCATTCCCAGGTTTACTTTGATTCTGTGCAAATTTGCCAGAATGAAAAGATTACATCTTTAAAGTAATCAGGTGGAAAAAAAAGTACATTGAGGTTTTTTAAATTAAAATATTTCTTTTGACGAAGGGATTAGTCTAAGTTTGCACACTCAGTGTAATTAGTGCATATGGTCCAGCTGTGAAGAAATAGCTGAGGACTTCTAACTTATTATTAATTAGGCTCATTAAAATGCAAGTAAGAGAACGATGCCTAGATAAACAATACCTTATGTCATAAAGTCATTACTTGACAAGAGCTAGTCTTGCTAACAGAAGTCATTACTGATATTTTAAAGGAGCTTTTTTTTTTAGACTCCATGGGTGCCAGTTAACTACTTTTGACTGACATCAAGGACAGACATGCAAAGCTGTAAGGAGCCAGGCATACAGCACAGCAATTCTTTTCACATCATTTCAAAATATGTCTGGTTGAGGTCAAAGGTTGACAACCAAATGACAGGCCTTCTTCAATTGCTGTGGTGTCACAGCAGGAGTGTGTCAGGAAAATTTTCCTGGGCCCCTCTGTGAATTTTTACATGTTCACATTTCTTTCCTTGTCTTGTAAGTGGGACAGGATTGGCAGATTTGTGATTAACACCTCAGAAGGGGAAGTGTAGACACCACCCCAGGTTGGGAGCTCATGGTAACTGCAGCTAATAATCAAAAGGTTCTCCTTCCACATTAGCACAGTACAAGAGACCAGAATTATATTTGTGTTCATTTGTATTAGAAAAGGGATGTGAGATTAGCAAGGGCTTTAGCTGTGTACATTGGCAGGATTTACTACATTTCTCACTATCGGCACATCTCCCAGTGATATTAGTGTAAGGAAAATTGTCCTCTAGACAAAGAAGAAAAAAAGATCTTTTTATTTAATACCAATAAACCAGACACCAAAATGCTTTTGGAGTTTTAGAAGTTTCCCTTCCTTTATGGTCCATGCATCCTCACTTACAAATAACTCTACTGATAGAGGCTCCACTCTAAATGCATCAAAAGGTGCTATTGACAGGTGCTGAAATGAGGGTCTACCTTTAACACAGGGTCAATTGATAAGTGCCTGACCTAGACTTTTGAGTGACATGAAGAGCTGTCAAGCAAGGTGCATCATTATTAGTGGTGAGTAAATAACTGAGATCTGAGTCATTGCTGTGTTTGGCAAAATAACTTGTGATAGAAAGAAGAGGTGAGAACCAGACTGCAAGAAAGTACGAATGCAAGGAATTTAATTTTACTCAGATTTGGACAATTAAAGATTGATGTAATATTGACTTCCTATCCTCTTAAAACATTCTGTCTAATAAACAAATAAAAAAAGGATACTTTGAGGATATCTGAGAACCACTGTAGATGACAAAATACTTCTTATCTTTCTCCATCTCAGAGAACCTGCATGCTTTGTATTGTCCTTGGTCCCCATACTCATCAAGCACAAAGTATCCCCCAAAATAGGTAAGGTTGGACTCTTGGGATGATTTCTCAACACATATTTCACTATGTACTACACCTTTTACTTATCAAGCATATCCATGGCTGAATGTATAAAAAGGTAATTCACCTCTGGAAATGATATATGATATAGGACTGTAAGCAAGTACAGAAATTCCTGGGAGATGCAATGAATTAAGCAGTTGAGACAAATGGGTAGATCTACATCTCCAGATATATATCTGCCATTGAAGTGGAATATTACCAACCCAATACATTAAAACTTAAAAAGAGATGCATCCTATGAATGAGCAGTCACCATTCATATGTCAAGCTACTCCTCTTCATGACTGCCAGAAAATATACCCATATCCTCCTTAAGCAGATACAGGAATATCACAGAAGCCAGCTTCTGTCTTTGTTCACATTGTAAATTTGCAAGCATTCTGCTATACTTCAAAACAAGTTTGCTCTACACACTAGAATCTCTCATGAACTTGAAAATAGCCTGTCCTAATCTTATGACATAGGTTTTCATTTCAGAATAAGGGGAAAACTTCAAAAACTAAACAAAACCATCTTGGCTTATTCTACATTTGTTTACTCTTTAGGTACAGGTGGAGAAAAGTGGTAGGACAGAACAGATAATGGAGTACAATATGTTTGAAGATAGAAGTGAAGAATAAGTTAGAGCTGAAGCTATCACCAAAAACTTGCATTTAGTGAAAATCAGGAAAACTTAAACCATATGATAAATTTTTATGATTAAACTATATGCACACAAGGGAAAATCTTAATCTGATCCACTGTAATCTTGTATCTTCTCTCCACTCTAACAAATATTGCCATTGTCTACAGGTAAGAAATTAAATATGTACAAAGTAAAAAAGCACTTTCATCCTGAGGAATCTAGAAAAATCTCATAAATCTACCGGTTACTGAAATGCAACCTCTTTTTAAAAATAGTCCAGTAAATGACCATCTGAAACTTCCCACTGGCTTCTGGACACCGGGACCATGCAACATGATTGCAAATAACATGCGGATGCTGACAATCTTTAGTCCAAACAATAAAGGACTTTATAGGTTGCAACCTGTGTTAACAGAGCATAACCAATTCCTCATTAAATTATTATCCAACAGGTGTGTTTCAGCACCCATTAGACCAGATGTAGAATACTCCATCTTGTCTTGGGGTCTCTCAGCACAAGACCCTATGACCTGTGAACCAACCCCTTGGAAAACCTAGACTGTTGTTCAGTATATGAAATGAAAGACAAAAAAAACACTTGATCTTTCTGCACAGGCAAGAGGAAATGGCCAAATCTGTCCTGGTAGCTGGGGCTGTGTTTCCTTATATATATGCAAACACTGACACATAGTGATATGTACATGACTTGCTTGCTTCAGCAGAGAAAATAATTTCTATTGAAAAGGTAGATAATTTGAATTGTCTGTAATCTACCATATTTTTGAATATACTAATTGCTGAAACTAGTTCCTCTGAGATAGTTCATGATGCACAGCTAACACTTTGTTTTCAGGAAGAGTTTTTAATGTGATCATTTGATAATAAAATCAGAGTGCATTGTTTTGATATGTTTGTTACAGAGTCCGGTTGTGAGTGAGAACAGTAATTTTTAGAGACAAAAATTCTGCTTTCTGTGGATCTTTCCAAATGTTCACCCAAAATAAGTTGCTTGAATACCTAAACTGTTTCATAAATTTATTTGAGCAAATATACACACAAATAAAGTTAAATTTCTTTTTTTCAAAATTCTTTTTTTCCAAGTATTTTAAGACTTTATCTAGTGCAGTGTTATTCCGTTGTTGCAATTCTTCTGCATGTATCTTAAAGCTGTCCAAAGACTCTATGTTTATACTGGAGAACGATTACGACAAACTGCAGAATGTGAAAAGCCAACTTCCTTGTACGCTTTATAAATACTGGTAGACAATATAAATACATACACAATATATAAAATATATATGTGCAAAGAATAACAGTAAAAACAGAAGAACCAGTGATCGTCCCCAGCGCAATGAGAGCTTGCAAGGCTTGAATCTCAGCTTGTTCTCCTCATTCAGCTGTGCTAGCAGGAGCTTAGGAACACTTCAGCAAATATCTTCCTCTCTATGTGAACAGAAATACAACGCAGAGATGAGCATTGCCGTATAACAGCTGTGGTGAGTCCTGACTGAACAAACGCTGAGATAATTAGAAATGGTAGTGCCGTGGAAAATGCGTGATGGCCAGATCAGCCTCGTCGGAAATTGCCGTAACACAGCTACCTACAAATTACAGATACTGCCGGCCGCACGTTTGAGCTAACTGCTGACATCTGGGTAGGGCTGGCAAGAAGCAAAAACACACTTGTGCTTATCCCTGTGTTTTTACTGATGCAGAGTGGACGTATCTGTCACACGTAAGGAGGAAAGAGCGGGCTGAGGGTGGTGGGGAGGCGTACTGCGCGTCGAGCTTCTCCCTGGGTTGTGGGGCCCTTGCAGCAGGCAGGAGATGTCTTGCCCTCCATTTCAATGCTGTGAGCATCCTCCGTGACCTTCCCTCTCCCTTCCCAGTGCACGCTGACACATCCAGCCTAAATTTGCGTCTCGCATCACCTCAGGATACTCATGGCTAATTTCATTATTTTGGAGAGAAAATGCAAATGAAGCCAGACAGCTGGTGCTTTCCTCGTGGCGAGGAGTGATGGAGGGGCCTGAGGCCTACCTCATCAGAGGCTTTCATACCCGTCTGCTCAGACAGGCCCTGGCGGGAGGAGAGCGGGGAGGCTGCGGGAGCAGCGGGAACAGATGGCAGGGAAGGTAGGAAGATGGAGAAGCAAGAGGGGCCGGAGTCGTTCAGAGGGAGAGGTAGTGTCAGTTACCTGTGGGCTGACGAAGCCTTACAGGACAGTGCTGCATCTCTTAGCCTCCCCTGCATTGCAGGGTTTTTTAATTCGCCAGGGATGTGAAAGACGGTCGCTGGTTAGGTGTCGCACAGCATCCTTAAATTCGGGATGGTTTAGAGTCTGCTGATACATCTTTAAACCAGCAAGGACCTCGGTTCACTGTTCACACTGACCGATTGACTGCCAACTCCTTTTAATAACAGTGTAACTCTAACACCAGTAGGTCTGGAGTTTGGGGGTTTTTATTAAAATTCCCTTTTGAAAATCTCTCCCTCTCTTGTGTATTGAGGGGGAAAGACTTAAAAAAATATTTCCCCCTCAATACACAAGAGAGGGAGAGATTTTAAAACATTTTCTCCAATTATTCATGGAAGAAGGAAGAGAAAACAAAATCATGCCAGTAAAAATCTGTCAAAACATCATCTGATAAAGTATCTTTACAAGAGGTCTGCATAAGTAATGCCACTCGTCACAAGCCACCCAGCACTTCACAGCAGTTCAGACCAGCTTGTAACAACACATTTAATGGAAATATTTTCTGACACCTAAAAAGGTAACAAGATCACGGGCATCTTAGCTGGTAGGAGTTTTTATATTACTATTTTTACTTATTATTATTACTATTACTACTATTGCTATGATTTTTATTTTTATTACTTTTAGTGAAGTTGTTTCTGGAGAAGTCTGAAATCTTCTTTCACTCGACATGCCTGCAGGCAAATAGCAAATGTAATATTTTTAATACATTAATTGGAGAGGTAGACACTTTCAAGGAGCAGATCTCTCTCTCTCTCTGGTATAAGTAGGTCTTTTTAACAAAAGAATGAAAGAAAAATAGATGTGAATATGTTAAGGTGAATCTGTTTTCAAACATTAAGGAGCTGAAAAAGGCAGGAAAACTAGTAACTTACATACATAACCCTGTCATCCGAAACATTTTAACGAATTAATTACCATGACTTCACAACTATGCTACGTTTCAGAAAAAAACCCCAAACCCTCTACATCTGCAACAGACTTCTCTGAGATTCCTCTGTTTAATATTTATTTAGATCTGGCTAGAAATGGTAATATATTGACTGATTATAAAAGTTAATCTCTGATCCATTGGGTGAGTATACAGGTCAGTATTATCACCAAAGCAGATTCATAGACTTTAGAGGAGATGACCGATGCTCTGCTAATAGACCTAATAACTGGTGTTTGTCAACCCAACTAATAACACAGGATTTAAGAGGCTTGGTTCCTAGTACTTCTTAGATGCAGATCGGAACTTAAACTGCTACCAAAAATCTTGTGGTCATCAGTTTAGAATTATGCAGGCAAATACAAGTTTTAGATCCCATTTGATACAGGGTACAAAGGGCTGTCAAGGGTTGTTGCTGGGGTCTTGTCCCACTTCTTCCCCCCCTCTTCCCCACCCCTAACTGACATCCATACAAAGCCATCCAGCTTTCTTTCCACCAAATTTGTATTACTTGTCCATCTCTCCTGTGTGACTATTCTCAATCTTGTGGGTTATGTGCCAACCCTACGTCTCCGAGTTTCTTCTTTTATCTCTTTCCACACAAATTTATCCAAGACTTTTCTATCCCTCCTTCCTTTCAGCTACTGACACTGGCAGGCACAGAGGTTCCTCCTGGGGACATTGCCTGTGCACCGTCTTTTTTTCAAACAAGACTTCAGTTAGCCTTCCTCTCCTTCCCAGCCCCCATTTAACTCTGCTGCCACCAGAGGCTTCATTCAGTTCCTCCCCTTAGTATTCCTCCCTGGTTTTGACTGATGGCATCTTTTGCTCCTCTCTTCACCATCTTTCTTCCTCTCATACTTCAGGACCTATGATGAAGAGTCAACCGAACATCAGCTGTGTTTTCCTGTCTTAACATCTTCCATTTGCATGTGTCCTGCAACCATATTTCAACCCTCCTACTCTCTCTCAAACAACAAAAAATGGTTCTTCATTTTACCTGTTCTGTGCTCGCTCTTTGCTCCTATAAGCCATCTCTCTGACTTGACACCCTCCAGCACTGTCCATCAGCTGGCCATCTTGCCATGACTTCCAGCCCATCAACTTTGACCTATTGACATATTTTCCTCTCACGTCTCTAAGCATACTGCTTGGGAATTCTCTTTATCCTTGCCTAAATTTTGCAGAGCTTTAGCTTTAGTTCTTAGTCACCACAGCAGTTTTCTCTGTGTTTTTCCTCTGAATACCCTGCCAACCTCTATGTTGAAACATAAATCTGTAACATATTGTCCAAAATAAAATCTTGGATTCTGTGATTTACCTTCACATGTGTTTAATGATAGGTTAAGTTTACTATGAAGAAAAATAAACTTTGTTATATCTTCTGACATATGATTTCCTACCCAGACTCCCTTGCTTCCTCCCATTTGTTATTATCAGTTGTTCTGGTGCATATCTTGGCCATTATCTTCAACATAGCCTAGATAGAAGCCTGTGCTGAAGCCTTGGAGATATTTATTGTGTAACATCTCCATGATATAGATTTTTGTGTCAATCTATATAAAGATAACTCTTGGATGGTATCTGCTCACTTCACATCCTGATTATTTCAACATCATTTTCTCTGTTGCGTCAGATTCATCACTTCTGCTCACTTCCAGAATCTCTCCGCAAATTATCCATCATCTCCTGATAAGTAGAAAGCTGATTCCCACATCTGATCAGTTTGGACTGCTATCTTTCGTTATACACTCATATTTCACTGTCTTTATAATTCTCATTTGCTGTTTGTCCAACAGCAGCAACAACAGAAACACAATGAATAGGTTTTGGATGTATGTACACCGTAAGCTCTCATATGGGCTAAGGATACCCCATTTCTTGGTCTGTATTTCCCTTTTGCTTTGTCGGTGTCCACATTTTGTCACTACATACTGTGTTGAGACTGTGCGACATCTGGGAGCAGACTTTCTTTTAATCTGTGTGTTCTTATGCTATAGGAAAACTCCTAAGGAAAACCAGTACCATGAGCTATGCCAGTGTAAAAAAACCCCATTAAGACCAAAAGATGGGTTCAGGGAAAGATGTAATTGTGCTCCTGTATCTTCTTGTTGATAGAAGAAATGTGTGGGAAGTGTCAGAAGCAGCCTAGTTTTCCAGGTGGGTTACTCTCCACCTATCCTACTGCCTCCTCCTTTACAGGAAACAATTACAAGTCCACCTGGGGAAAGGAGTGGGATTTTCCAGCTCAGGAATTATTCTGAATTCTTCAGAATAAGGGTCATCCTTGAGTCAGCTTTCAAGGATCAATTATGAATTTCTATTATACAGTCACTGAAAGGAGAGGAAGACTGGTGAAAGAACAGTCAGAGGAATACATCTGACAGGACTTAGTCACTATATAGCTACTGATATGTTTAAATCTTGCCAAACTGGAAGTAGTTTTGGGCAGGAGCATCAACAGAGTGGTAAATACTGTGGGAACTGTACGGGTTCATGTCAGCTCCAAGCAGAAATGAACTGTATTAGTAATTCCTCTGCCAGCTCCCAGAGAGGCTGAGGCACAGCAGATCAAAGCCCTGTGCGAGAGACACTAGCTAAGGACTGAAAGTTTTTTAATCTCATCTACTCTACACTTCCAGCTGTGCAAATAACACTCATACAGGACCATGCTGACAAGATTTCCACTGCTTCTTTTTCTGCAGACAGCTTAACAGACTCACTGCATCTCTGCACAGCTCTGCGTTATAACATGTAGGACAATACTGAGCACTGAAGATTACAGCTCCCTAAGGAGCTGTGAACTTATTTTTTTAAAACAAAGACTCTTGTTATAAAATGTTTTTTCTTTAAATGGTCTTGTTCAGGAATAGGGCCAAAGTTACACTTGATAAACAATCATGTTTTTATTGATTAATGAAAAAAATTGTGTGTTTATGATAATGTCCCTAAGATACATAGCAGCTCTTTTTTTTTCAAAAAGACACTCTGTTTAGCCATCAGCATTCACAAAAGCAGCAGCACAAACATGTCAAGTTCAACATGTTTTCATTCTGTGTTAGCGAGCTCAGCAGTTAGACCGTTCATTAATTTCCCCTTCTCCTCAATACACCGTCTGTGCACCTTATTTATCTTCACCTGCTGCCAATTTAACACTCTGAAGAGGCACACCTGCAGTGGCAGCAGCTTCACATCACTGCTGCTGGACTCCATGCTTTAGTCCCTCTTAAGGTTATATGTGCCGTAGAGCATTTTTTGTCTAACCCTGGCTCTCTTGCAACCCGTGCTGACTGCACAGCCAGCTGGTTTAGCTCGCTGCAGTTTGCACTCAAGCATGAACTGGCTCCTCAGGCTTCACCATCACTGAACAACATTTTACCTTCTGATTTCACATACCTGTGTTTTATGTCAGGGAACGAACTATCCCACAGTGTCTGAAATAAAGGGTGCTGGCTGTGAAATAGAAAACAGCATCTCTTGAATCATGGAGCTGTGGATATATGATTTCAAATCATGTTTCTTGCACCCCTCCCCTCCATGTGGGGTCCATGTAACCTAAAACATGTGACAAAAGCGGTGCTAGACATGCTGTGTTTACCCTACAAAGAGCCAACCGTTTTGAGGATAGAGAGGAAAAGAGGTACTAGCACACTCATTGTCTCTTGTTCTGTCTCTTTGCAGCTCCAGGAGAAACCACAGGCTCTGGAAAGGAAGTTCTCTTCCTTCAGCTGCATCCAAGGATCACTCTTTTTGACACTGCATAGAGCCAATGCCCCAGAGGTAGATGTCCATCAACCTTGTGGTCTTGGAGCAGGAGCACATGCCACAAAACTAGAAAAGGAAATGGGCTGATCATGTACCTTCAGGTGTTATGTAGCAGCAGCAGCAGCAGTCACTCCTGCCTTGAGCCTGGTCTCCATTCCAGTCAGCATGATTTCTTGTGAGCAAATTCACAAGCCCGCATATCACACAAACCTTCAAAGATGAGATTAGCATAACAATTTCTAAACATAAATTTATTTTGTCAATAAGCCCTGCTTACAGACAAGAGTCCTCTATCCCTATGTACAGTAGAAATGCATAAATGAGGGTCTTTTAATTCGTGATGGCACTTTGGGATCACAGAATCACAGAATGGTTTGGGTTGGAAGGGCCCTTACAGACCATCTAGTTCCAACCCCCCTGCCATGGGCAGGGACACCTTCCACTAGACCAGGTTGCTCAAAGCCTCATCCAGCCTGGGCCCAGAATGAAGCACATACGCAATACATCCATGGTTGCAACACTTTGGCAGAAACTGGAATATACAGATGTAATGCATTACATGCGAGTCCCCTATTTGTTAGGTGGTTGGATACTCAGAGGTGGGCAAGGGTGCTTCCAGCCTTTCCAGTGGTATGAGTAAGGTGGTGAAAGCACAGCAGGAGAGTAAGTAGTGCGTCATTGTATTTACATGTGTGGTGTGAGGACTAGTTCAAACTTCTGGCCCTTATACACAAGCAAACTGTATTTTCTTCAAGATTTGCAGGTGAAATCCCATAGTTCAGTGAAGTAGCAAAGAAAAATCCCATTCTCTTAAATGAAATCACAATTACTCCAGGCTATTTTGTAAACCACTGCTTTCCCCAGGCTTTGATATAGTTAGTAGTGTGCAATCAAAATGGTTGTTGAAATCGATGAAGCCCACTGCTTAACTTGTATGGGTCACAGAAAAAGGATTTCTAGTTAAAGCGCTCACAGCTATGAACCTGGCCTGAGGGTTACATTCTTGAAACACGATATGGAATGATGCCTCTTAGAAAAAAAATTTATAATAATTGGATTTTCTTCAATATAATTTAAATTTTGAAATTGAATGATGAAAGGGTAAAGCAGCACCACACAGCGTTACCTGTCACAGGAGATTTCTGAAAACACAGAGAAAAAGTCTTCAAAATACTTAGCTAGGAAGTAATAGTTAGAAGACCAGGTTCTGAGATACCTTCTGACTTTAAAAATTAGAAGACAAGCAAATCTTCCTCATTTAAGAAAGGGCGTGTATACTGCAGGCAGATGAGGGAAATTTACCATTGCTATGTTGGTTTTGAGTTTCTCTGGCATTTACATTTTCATTAAAGGCAGAGATTACATATTAGTTTCTATTTTAATTATTTCTTCTGAGCTACTTTATAAGGTGAGTGTGATACAGAGCAACGGTTTTGCCAGAGTGGCATTAACTTACCATCAAGAATTCCCAGTGTAAGATGCAAACATTTTGTATTAATACAGACTTCCTTCATCCAACTCTCCAGTTTCACAGTATAACAGGAGTCAAGACTGAGATGATTTTATACAGAGGAAAGTGGTTACTAACTCTGGACATAATTTTGTCTGCCCTGGAAGAGATAATTTATGTGGAGAAGCCGATGTTCTGAAGCAGGGAAAGGAGAACTTCAAAAAGTTGATGCTGTTTGGGCTGATAAAGGCATTTGAAATGACGAAGAATGCCCATGGATTAGTGGAGATGTGTGACATCAGTCAGACATTGTGAGATGGATTGGTGGAGTCACATAAATTAGATGAATTGTGGAGGGTAGTTCCGCACTTCATCCTTTGTCCTCTCCAAGGTATTATTCAAATATAATTTCTCTGTGCACTGTGTGACATCTACTAAGATCTTAAGACTGGTCCCTTTGAGCATTAGCCTGGGAGAAATGACCCTGACCAATACAGACAGTCATTTCCATAAGGCATATTTTTATTGTATTTTAGTCTCTATGCCCAAACTAGAGATGATTTAGGCAAAAACTTTCCTAAATTGAATAGGAATGTAAATCAACAAAATATTAAACTATTAGAACTGCTGCTTTTAGCAAGAGTATGCTTTCCCATTTTGAATGAAACACCAGCCAGAAACAGACCCATTCAGGTCTGCAGGGTTTAGTCCACCACACTCAGATTTGTTACAGTGTTTTCAACTTACTTCCCACTTAATTAGTTTATTTTATGTTAAAACTGTGCTGGAACTCGTCAGTATTTAACACCCATCAGGTTAAAGCAATACTTCCATAGAAGTAAATAGCAAGACCACTCTGCTCCTGCAAGCAGCAGAACACTTTAATTTTTTAAATGTACAGCATAAAAATGCTGAAAAATAAAATAGCAAGAAGCAATAAAAAATAGGTGATAAAGTATATCTTACCATATATATCAAAATTTTCTTTAGAGATGAAGGATGCATCAGTAGAAGGATTCAGAAAAAGACTAAAATTAGTTTCAGTTTTTAAGCCTATTTAAAATGCAATCTAGAAAAGGAGGCTTGCATCCAGAAACCCCTCAAGCATCTCTCTGTGCTCCACAAATACAAGACTATTAACATCTATCTGAAATTAAATTTCTCTGAATTCCTTTCACCACGACTCTTTGGACCCTAAAATCTGCATTCTGTTTTGACCGCTGTACAGAAACTGTGATTTGATATCTCATTCATAGTCCAGCTGTGCATGAACTCTGTTTAGTGCAAAGCTTTGCAAAAAGAAAAAAAAAAATCTTATTTGACCATGAACTTTAGATGATCTAGTTAGCGTTACTGTCAAGCATCCCGCGGTCTTTTTGAAAAGCAGGACTTGTCCATGTTGCCCTCTGGCCAACTTCAGTGGGATTGAAGCACTAGCGAGAGCCATCAAACTGCCTGACAGCTTGTCACCAGTGAGACTCCATTAATTTACACACATTTTCCACTGTTTGGCATTTACCATGATAACTCTTTTCTTTCCAAGCAGCTCCTGTTTGCATTTAACACTCGGGTTAATTTTCATCAGAGTTTAAATTTAGCCATCAGTTATTTCAGGGGAGCTGTCAGCCAACATATGGAGGAAAAAAATCCTTCTGAATTTATAATAAAGTGGAATCTGTTGAATGTGAAACAAAAACCAACTGCAATATACTGCAAGGCCCCGATGGGGGGACCAGGGTCAGCAAAGAATAGCAGAGTGGATTAGTTGTTCTATTCACCAGAGTGGCATCTGAGCACCTCAGGAGCTTCTTGATATATCAAAAAATGATGGAAAGACACAGTTCAATTTGTCCCCCTTTTATAAAGGATAATTAACCTGTCAGTCTTGCTACTTTAACAACTTCATTAAATTGGAGCAGAAATGGGTGCAGGGAGACCCTGCCTTTTTCCAAAATGGGCACAGGGCACTTGTTTAAATGGTTGAATAACCACCTTCTTTCATCCTCCTTCCCCTTAGAACAACATGAAGGTTTTGGGTTTGGGTGGGGTTTTTTTGTCCTTTTTTTTTTTTTTTTTTTTTTTTTTTTATTAGATGGAATTAAACAACCTTCCTTAAAATAGAGAATCAAGTTGACTTTCATCTGGCCAGCACTAGGAATCTTAACTTCAAAGGATGAAAATAACCAGGCAGGCAAACAAGGAAGGAAAATTGCATCAATTAAAGACGGAGCATACAGGGTTGTGGTAAAACTTTTAGCATAACGTGATGCTTCCCAAAGGTGAGATGGCTTTGCCACATAAGCCAGAAGAAAACAAACAAAACTCCCAGTATCCTCCAAAGAAAATCTAAAATTTATTATTTATGTTCTGAACTAGATTAAAAATGTTATCTGTAAACTGAAAAGTCTCCAGGCAATTTTATATTAAAAGGGAACACCAAAATAATACATACGCCTCTGGAAGACATGTTGAAGGTTTCTTAAGTAATACTTCTTATAAATAATTAACTTGATATGGACTAAATTCCTGGTCAGTCCAAAAAGCTTCATCTGGTACTTAAGTGTGCTACAGTTCTGTAAGATATTTTTTGCCCATTATCATATT